>NW_018164496.1:2571458-2573042 GCF_001263595.1 Phalaenopsis equestris
GTGTAGCCGCGGGAAAAACTCGCCGTCGGCGGCGTCGATGGCACCGTCGACGCCCTAGTTCAAATCTCCACATTTTGGTCTTTTTTGCTCCAAATCCACTTTTTTTTGCATCTTTTTGCTCAATTGACTCCAATTCATCATTCCTGCAATAAAACATCAAAAATATTTTTCCTTAAAGTGCAATATCATAAAAAATAATATAAAATATGTATGAAAAACTCAACATATTTTTCTCTGGTCAATACTCTTAAGATATAATCAAATTCTGTCTGGAAATCTTGCCATCTTGTCTGCTCTGGACTTAACTTCTTCTGGGCCTGGAAGTTGTTGGCGACAATATTATCTGTCATGACTTTAATTTTAGAGCCAAGTAAGTAGTGTCTCTATATTCTAAGGCATATGATAACCGTCATCTCCTTTTTTTGGACTGTGTAGCGACACTTCTTCATTATGAGTTTCTGACTTGTATGCAATTGGATGTCCATCTTGCATGAGTGCTCCCCCTTAGTAAAGTCAGATGCATCGGTGTGCACTTCATACACCTTAGTATGATTAAGAAGGCTAAGTACTAACTCTTAGTTGATTGCCTTTTTGAGATCCTCAAATGCTTCTTGACATTTGTTAGTCCATTCCCATGACATGTTCTTCTTGAGCAGGTCAGATAGCGGAGCAGCTCTTGCGGAATTGTTTTTTATGAATCGTCAGTAGTAGTTTACAAGCTCAGGAAAGGTCTTAGCTCATGTAATTTAGTGGGGATGCTCCCACTCTTGGATGGCCTTGATCTTGATTTCTTCCATCATAATCTTTCCATCATTCATCTTATGCCCTAAGAATATTACTTCTTGTTTAATAAATGAACATTTTTCTTTTTTGATGTATAGCTTATTTTCTCCTAGTACTTTGAACACTTATCGGAGGTGCCTTAAGTGTTCTTGGAGTGTGTTGCTGTACACCACCATGTCATTCAGGTAAACAACTACAAATTGATCCAAATATGGTTGGAATAGTTTATTCGTCATTGTACAAAATATAGCAGAGGCATTGGTTAACCCGAAAGACATAACTAAAAATTCTTACAACCCATACTAGTGTTGACCTCATTTTTTAGGTCATTTCTTTTTCCTTAGGGTCTTAGGATCTAGCTCTAGGAGTTCCTATTTACCATCTTAGAAAACTAGAATTAGGACAGGACCCACCCTTATCCACCCTTTTAGAAATTCTAGACACTTCTTATTTTCCTTTGATGTCTAGTATTTTTGGCATAAGACCATCGTCTTATGAACGAGCGGTTATGGGCTATTTTGTGAAAACTCAAAGGAAAAGTTCCTAATAGGACTCCAAGCCTTAGGAAAACATCGTCACGACCTTTTCGTTACATACACACACTAAATGCACAAAATTCACAAAATTGCACGAAATCCGACTTTAATTAAGCTCAGAGGACGGATGAAAATGCGAACTTCTCCTAATGACCTTCGAAGACAAAATGGACCTCATTCGAAGACAAAATGGACCGCGCCAACGCGTCCGAGACACTAATTTTGGTAGGAAAGGACACCCATATTGTTATATTTTCGACACGAG
>NW_018164496.1:2573439-2575025 GCF_001263595.1 Phalaenopsis equestris
CTCGCCGACCCCGAGCTTCTTCTCCTTTCTTGTGTCATTCGCATTTGCGGCTCGCCTCTTCGATCTCCGCTTGACCGAGCGAGTCTCTAATCGAGGGTTTCCACTTGGCCGACGCTTCTCTTCCTCGAGGCCGAGCGTTCTCCTCATTTATGATGTTGATTCCTTTCTCTCGCTCGATTGGTAGGCTAGGGCGGCAAATGATCGACATTCCTTTTCTTTTCTTTGCCTTTTGGCTTCCTGAGGATAGTTAGTGGCTGTGTGAGTAAGGGTGAGAAGTTTTCTTTTGCTAACAAAAAGAGGGAGAGTGTTCTTGAGAGAGTTCTTTAGAAGAAATTTTGCATCTGCTTTCTTCCTCTTTCACGGTTAGCATACGGATAGATCCTTTTTGTTTGAAAGAAGTTTTACTTCCTCTCTGTCGTACGAGGGATTTGCGGCTTGCAGAATTAAAAAAACTGGGAAAGCTTTTGCGTGAGGCTTTTAGGAGAAATTTCTGTGGTGCTTTCTTCAATCTTATTTTAGTGCTTTGCTTTAAGTCTACACTAAAGAGGTATTCTTCTCCTCTCCTCTATTTTACATTATTTCGAATGACATGAAATCTGGAAGCGTTTTATAAATTGAAAAAACATGTTTGGGCTTATTTTTGTTCCTATTTGCTGCCCCTGTTGTTGAAGCATATGCTGGAATCTTCCTAATGCTGGAAATTATATTTGTTGGCTTATCTTAGCTTAATTTGTTGCTCTCCGTTGTTGAAACATATGCTGGAATCTTCCTAATGCTAGAAATTATATTTGAGGGCTTATCTTGCTTCTTTTATTGCCCTCCGTTGTTGGAACATATGCTGAAATATTTCTTAATGCTGAAAATTATATTTGGGGCTTATCTTGCTTCTTTTATTGCCCTCCATTGTTGGAACATATGCTGAAATATTTCTTAATGCTGAAAATTATATTTGGGGCTTATCTTGCTTCTTTTATTGCCCTCCATTGTTGGAACATATGCTGAAATATTTCTTAATGCTGAAAATTATATTTGGGGCTTATCTTGCTTCTTTTATTGCCCTCCATTGTTGGAACATATGCTGAAATATTTCTTAATGCTGAAAATTATATTTGGGGCTTATCTTGCTTCTTTTATTGCCCTCCATTGTTGGAACATATGCTGAAATATTTCTTAATGCTGAAAATTATATTTGGGGTGGGGGGGGCGGCTTGGTTATGGCTTCATGAAATTATGTTTAAAAGACCCTATGCTAGTTCATTTAATGAGATCGGATTTACCTTTTTGTTGGATTAAATGTTGGCTGAAAATATACCTATATTAAATGGAGATTTGACTTTGATTCTTTTGGAGTTTTCTGCCTTCGTTTTGAGCTGAATTAATTGCTGAATTAAAATATTGGCTGAAAATATACCTATATTAAATGGAGATTTGGCTTTGATTCTTTTGGAGTTTTCTGTCTTCGTTTGAGCTGAAATTAATTGGCTCGGTTTGGGGTTTTTTGCCTTCGTTTTTGAGCTGAATCAATTGACCTGGTTTGTAGTTTTTTTGCCTTTGTTTTTGAGCTGAATTAACTGGCTCGGTTCGGG
>NW_018164496.1:2575125-2590802 GCF_001263595.1 Phalaenopsis equestris
ACATACACTAAATTTCACAACTTAATTTGCAGAAGCCACTTAATGGCTTTTATTCAGACTAAATATTCCTCGCACCATGACATAAAGAACCCTCACATAATACACAAACATATATAAAAAATATATTTATATAATCACATAATAATTTTCTTCAATATGGCCAGAACATGAAAGCCTGATCATCTACTGGAAATCCATAGTCATTTGAACCATCTCCAGGCTTCAGAAAATTGTAAGGTTCAACCTCCCCGCCGGCGTGGGAGACGTCGGACAGGTCCGGCTCGAAAACGTTGGAGGAAACCGCCGGTTCGAAGAGCTGGGAGCGGCCGACCTCGTCGGCGCAATGGGGGCTGTCCGAGTCGATGACGACGCTGTTCGTTGAGCTCAGATCCTCTTGCTTGAATCGTAAAACTGGCGATACGCCGGCATTCATAATCGCCGCCTTGGACGATGAATCAGACTCTGGTTTTGGCGACGGAGGAGAGGATTCTTCGAGCTTGAGGAAAGCTTCGGTGTTCTCCTTGAGGAGAAGCTTGTTTGTAAGATGAGCTGCCTATGAGAGTGAAGTTGAAGAGGCTCATTATTGCATTCATAACCTTCAATTTGCATGTAATGTTACATTGGAAACAAATTGAGTTGATAATAAATAGGAAGATTAATACCACTTTACCCATATATTTACATATAAACTTTGATATTTATATTAAAACCAGATGAATTTTACTTTTGAAGGGTTGGTGATTTGCGTGAGATGAAAAATATTTACATGCATACCACACAATTGTTATCTATTTGCATATCTAACACATTAACTTTCATATTTACATACATACTACAATTTTTTGCATCACACCAAAATTATAATTTTTCTTAACTTTTTAAAAGCAGAACACTGTCTTTTTTTGCTCAAGTTGTTCATGCCAAAATGTCATAAATGTAATTTCGTTGGACTCTACTTTAAATTTTATTATTATTACTATTATTATTTAAATTTTGATTGCATATTCACCGTAGATCACCCTGATCTACGATGTAGATCGGATAACGCATGCATCCGTATGCAATAATTTTTCGATGGTTGTGATGAAAAAAAAATGTTCAAGCCATATATTTAAAGTTTAGGCGTTTAACATGTTATATTAAATATTTTGGGAGGTTGATGTACAAAAATCACAAAAATATTAGCTAATGAAGTTAGTATACCTCTGATTGGAGAATCTCCTTCTCCTTGAGGAGATTCTCATAGTCAGCTTTGAGAGAATTGTAGTTGGCTTTCAGAGACTCATAGTCTTTCTCCAACTGTTTGGTTTTCCACCGTGCGCGGCGGTTCTGAAACCATATCGCCACCTGCCGGGGCTGCAGGCCAAGCTCCTTTGAGAGCTGGATTTTTCGCTCCGGATCGAGCTTGTTGTCGAGCTCAAAGAATCTCTCTAAAAATTTGACCTGATCGACGGCGAGCCGCCTTTTCTTCTCCGGCTGATGAAGATACTCTTCAGCGTCTTCATCACCAACCTCTTCCGCGTCGAGCCGACGGCAGACATCTTCAAAATTCAGCATGGATGTTGAAGCTGAAGCAAAGGAGAAACTTTTAGGTGCTGTCTGGCAATATATGAGAATTACTAGGATTTAGTAAATCCCACAAATCTCTGAATGGATTAAAACTGAAAAACTGTCTAGCAACGGATTTAATAAATTCTGTAAATCCAGTGAAATTGTTTGTCAGTAGCTGCGCTTAAATCCAAAGCGCGCAAAATTAAATCCACGGATTCATATATATGATTTACTAAAACCCAGATTTAAGATTGAAATCTGGAAAATCCGAGTTTACTGCCTAAATACTGCTCTAAATCAATTACCAGACAGCCCCTTCGGCCGAAATGGAACCATAAAAGGTTAAATTTTTATTTTAATCGGCATATATATTGATAAGAAATAAAGATTGAATAACAATCGAACAAAAAAAAAATTGGATTCAGATTAAAAACTAGCAAAAACATTCACTGAACTCAACTTTGAATCCAAGAAAGAGACAAGCTTTGAAGAAAGCAACAATAATGGAAGCTCAGGTTTCTCGGAGAAGAAAAGGTGAAAGCTTTACCTTGGAAACCACCGGAGCTGGAACCAAGCAGCGCCTGGATGGTATCAGGCGAAACCCCTTCTTTCTGCAGCAAAACAGCAACTTTTGAACCACCATGAACTCTTCTCCCCAACATCTCCACCCTCTTCAACTTCACCAGATTCAGCTCCACGAACTGATTAAAAAGATCACTTTTTTCCTTCTTCAGGAGGTTTCAAGCCCAGCTAAGCTTACAAAGCCATGGTTTTTACTGCAGCTTCCCTTCTGTTCTCCTTCACATCTTATGGCGGAAGAAACTTGTGACCTTGATGACAGAAGCATGGCAGAATCCCACCTTGAAAGAAGAACCCAATCCCATCCCTTGCGGAAACAAGTTCTTCACGATAAACAGAGCAAAACGGAGTATCAGATTTGTAGGAAATAAGAGAGCGCTGTTTGCTCTGACTTCAAGAACTGAGCCTCTCTCTCTATCTCTCTGCTTCCTATTGGGGTTGGGCATGGCTACAAGGGGCTATAAGTGGAGGGGAGCATCTCTGGTCTTTTCGTGCCGCAGCTTCTGTCTTCTACTGCTGCACGCATAATGTGAAATGACGAAAAGTGCCCTGTTATGTGGATAAGTTTTGCCCCATTGGCAATCCGTGGGGAATATTTAACCTTTTCTTTTTTTCTTTTTGTGAATTTACTTTCTACCACTTTAGCTAACTTTACTTCCTAAATTTACGAAAGATGAAGCTTTTTTAAAATATATATATAATTTTGCGACATTTGCATAGATAGAAATCAAATTTATATGTATTCTAATATCTACACTTAATTTTTTTTTTTGCATTTATACCGCGCAATAGGGGTGTAAATTATATTTCGAGCTCAAAAAGTGTGTTCGTGTTCGGCTCGTTTGTATTAACAAACATAATTATGTAGTCATAAGACAATAAGGGTTTGAGTAAGATTTAGTTATTCACGAACAAAGAGTTCTATTAAAAAACATAATTATGTAGTCATAAGATAATAAGGATTTGAGTAAGATTTAAAAATTATTATTTATATTAAAACATCATTTGAATCTAATTTAATAATTTTTATTCTATTTTATTAATCAATATTTTAATTGGTTATAAATCTTTGTAGCCTAGTAGTAAATTAGATTTTTTTAAAATACTACTTTATATTTGGTTATAAATCTTTGTAGCCAAAACGAGCCGAACACGAACGAACACATCTTAGTTCGTGTTCGGCTCATTAACTTATAGGACAAAATTAACGAGCCGAACACGGCCTTCTTAACGAGTCGAACACGAGCTGTTCGCAAACAGCGAGCCGTTTTGACAGCCCTACCGCACAAACTATTTTGGGTTATGTAAAAAGTATCACCTTTTTATTTTTTATTTTAAAAGAAATGCATATTTTCAGGTATAGATAATATGTAACATATGTAAAAATTAAAGTTTAGTTGTTAGAATATGCATTCACTTTTTTGGGTGATGGAATGCATGAGTAATATTACTGATAAGATATGACAAAATTAATAACCATGCAGCAATCGTGCGTTGATATTATTGACAATGGTGAGTAATGAGGTGCGCAAACATTAGTGTGGTTGAACTTACATCGATCAATTTATTATATAATAATTTATGTTTATATTATTAATAATAAATGTGATCAGCATCTATGTTGATGTTGTCGTGAAGTAAGTATATATATTTAAAGCCACTTCAAAGGAGTAAAATCACACGGATTAGATAAATCTAAAACAAAAAATTAAGGCACAACAAAATAATTTAAAATAAAAATATATTGATATGCCTCCAACAAATTTTCATCATGCGGCATAAATTTTGAGACGTGACATGAATCTCGAGACAATCTTTTGAGCAAGAAACATTCAAACTTCAAGTAAGATTCGTCCAAAGCTCCAATTTCAGCAAACTTTTAGCGAACTGATCGACTCGATGAGACGGATCTAATGATATAAAAACTAGTTCGACCATACTCAAATCAAGCCCAAATCAAGTCATTAAACCATTACTGAAATATTTTCGGACACATTTGGAATATCAAACGTATGTCGACACTAGCAAGCATATACTCGAATCGAGTGTCTTGACAATACAAATCCAACAAGCCTAATATAACTCAATTTCGACAACGTCAAGGCACTCAGATGTCCATCAAACATTGTTTGATCTTAGGAAGCTCTCTTGACCGTCCGATTAAATTGTTTCATATTTCCGCATTAATGACACCCAGAATACTATTAATAGACCCCTACCACTCTCATGAGGGAGGAGCTAAAAATGAGAGAGTCTGAGGTCTTAAGGAGGGGCTGCAACTCAGCATCACCATTGACCGACGTTGATCACCACCGACCATCGTCGATCTCCATCGACCACAGTCGTCCGTTGTCCACCACCACTGATCGTTGTCATCCACCACCAACTAAACACTGCCAGCCAATATTATATATCGGAAAATCTAGTAACCATTTTCTGTTTGTGAGACAAGAGCACATCATTACGGTCCATGTTCCAACAACAACCTACTTGGTAACAGCTTATGCAGTTCCCGACTGCCCCCCCCCACGACCTAAGGAAGTCATTCATATTGGCCTCAAAGCCCTATGTTGTTCACAGCTCGTGCAATTCTTGACATCAGGCCCTGTGGCCTACGGACGTCATTCATATTGGCCCCAACGACTTATGTGGTTCACAACTCGTGCAACTTCTGTCTTCGACCCCCATGACCTATGAATGCTATTCATACTCGTCCCAACATCCTACGTGGTTCATAACTCGTACACCGCCTAACTCCAACCTCCACGACCTACGCACGTCATTTATACTCACCCCAACAACCTACATGGTTCAAAGCTCGTACAACTCCCGCTCTGCCCCCCGCGACCTTTGGACGTCATTCATACTCACCTCTATGACCTACATGATTCGCAACTCATGTAGTTCATGGCTTTGATCCCCACAGTCTATGGAAGTCACCACTACTCACCACTAAGATCTACGCAACCAACTACGACTTATGTGATTTGCAGCTCCTGCAACTGCTTGTTACGAATTCTCTAGCCAATCAATGCTTCTGAAGCAACCATCTACAACACTCACAATGAACTACTATCTCAATAACTTTATAATTTTATCTTTCCAAATTTAGGAGAAGAATGAACTTGTGTAATTATAATTCATAGTAGATTATTTCAACTAGACTAGATCCCGTGGTTATTCCCCTTTTCAAGGGTTTTCCACGTAAAAAGTCAAGGTGTCTCATTTTGTTTCTTTTTTTCATGCGTGATGCGTTATCGTGCAACGCTAATACGATAATCAATTACTCAACCGCCACAAATCTTCTAGCACGCATCACACTCCAATATTTTAATGTGAAAAAATTCGAGAATGAGAAAAAACCATGGAGCCGCGCCACTAATAAGGGTTTGTTTTGAGCAATTGTAGCTTAATAATATGCTGATGCGCAACAGCTGCCACAGAAGCTGCAGCTATGAAACTATTGCGGATAAGTTGAATGTCTATTTATTTTTTACAGTTTGAAAACAGCTGTAATGCATCTGTTTTTGGCAAATGATCAATTTTTTCTTGTATAATAATGTTGATTTGCAACAAAAATGTTAATATCAAAACATTTTATACTTTAAAATAAAAAATCCAGTGCACACCATTGCAAACTAAAAAATAGATATTTCATTTAACATTGAGTATCATGATTACTAAATCAAGAAAAATACTATTAAAATAATAATTAATAATATGATAATATTATTTTTTAAATGCATTCAACGTGTCACAAGCTAAGCCATCCTCCATGATACTCTTCATGCCAGATCATACTCGGCGGTAAAATCTTCTAATCTATCTATCAACCAAAAATAATCATCGTTTTCCATGATTCTTTGTGGGCACATGTAAAAATTATCTCCCGTAGCTATGTGACTGACGTGAATTTAGCATGGAACTTTGAAGTCCACATTAGCAGTGCAATTATTGGGAGATACCAGAAATCTTCGAGTTCATCTTTCCTAAATGCTTCCATTAAACATAAAACAAGTACATATTAATAACAAAAATAATTAATTATTATTTTATGCAACTGCGAGGTCTCAAAGAACTCAGTATAGTAACCAACAAATTTGTCATTGTAATAAGACAATATATTTTATAACAAATATGTTTTTGGTTGTTTTTAACCCACATAATACCAAGTTTGTGTATATCACATATGTATATTACCAAAAAAGACCATAAAAAAAAACTTAAGAAACCGTAGCACAAAAAAAATGAGAATAACTTGGTTACCTTCATTAGGATTTTACATGTGACACCAAACAATAACGAAAAATAGGTCATCCAGAAGAACTTATAAGGCCAAACATCTCACCATATACCTTTAAAACCCATCAAAATAAAAAAAGAAGTTGAAGGAATAAAAACACTTACAAATTGCATAAAAGCTAATACAATCAATATCAAACATACAAGAAATGTAAAAACATTGAAACAATAAACAATAATTTTCTTCAACACTCATTACAATTAATAATATGTAAAAATTCTAATCACTCTCAAACTACACAACCATAATTCGTTCCCTCAACTATTTCATATTGTTTGCACATTTTCCCCCTTTAATACATGTCTCAGGAACATCATTTTCGGCATTTAACAAAGACTATCGAAGACGGTATTCATATGCCTCGGTAGAAATATTTTCATAATCCTCATCCATCTTATGAAATTTGATGTCATCGTGAGAATGATGTTGCACAATGTAATTATGAGGATTCCTCGTGAAATCACAATCCGCACCTGTTTTGAAAATGGATAAGACGACATATCCTGAAGTATGACTCATTTTCTCTTTCAAACATCAAAAGTCTCATCAATAACAACGCATAAGAATGAATGTTTTTTGTTGAACGTTTTATTCTTGCCCGTGTGATATTGCTGACTCGATTAAAGTCAGGTAAGTAATATATCATGTCAGGATATAGCTTAAGACATCTTCGCTGCAATAGATACCCAACATCGACAAAATATATTATCTTGTGTGAATTGAAAGATTAGTGTTGAAGGAAAAAAATAAGTATGAGAGTAGTTTGATCTCAAGCGAACCTGTTGGTGAATTTGAGAAGTTGTATTTGTTATTTTATGTTGTTGATTTAAAATTCGACTGTCATGTGCACTGTTTTCTCAACTGGTCATGAAAAAATTTAAGCATATGTTGAAGTCACATACTGTCATGACATTCTGTGTCAGAGACCCACATCGACCGATGAATACGATTTTCTCATTATTTGGAACATATGCATCATCATGTGTTTCATCGATTGCTCCAATATAATTCTAAAAGACAACAAAAGCCTACATAATTACAAAATTTATATGAAAATTGAATGTTATAAATATAAGAAATTGCTTTAAAGTATGACATATAACATATATCGTGTGAAATTTATGTAGGGGTCTGTTTAAACGTAGAATATGTTGGTTTTATGACTTGCAAAGAAAAACTGACAAGAGTATTCAACCTTACTAAGAAGTATCTACAAATCATTTTGTGTTCACATCGCTTTATAGCTCATCGCATCAATTCATTATGCAATAATATGTAGAGGGTTATTGCTAACATCTCTCGCGAAGTTGTATGGATGAACTACAAATTTCATAATTTCAGTCTAGTTTCTCTAACATATTCATGCGAAATATGTTGTTCAATCTCGTTGGGGATCTGCAAGCAACAACTGACTGACTAAATAACTGAAGTACGGTCAGCAGTCGTTCCAACAAAGACCTTATACTCCATTTTTCTCTTCTCTTCTCTTCTCATTCACTCGATCCCTAAACTCTTGGAGCATGTTCACAAAAAAACAATTTGGTATCCAACAATATTTGATATCTGCTTTATTTGATTTGTGTATCTTGTGAGACATTTTTTTTAATGTTGATATGTATTTTGTTTTTGTTTTTTTTTTCTCGAGACATATTTTGGATGTTTGATATATATATTTATTCTTTTATTGCTCCTTGAGATTTTTTTTGAGTATAATACTTGATTACCGATATACATGCAATAGCCGTATATATATATATATATTGATTTATTGTTGTTTTAATTTACGAGCAATTTTATTCACATTAAATGATGTCTACTGTAATTAATTAATTATCATGCATTTATGCAATTGGATATTAAGTAATATTTTTTATTGTTTTAATTACACATTTTTTTTATTTGATGTTAATATTTTTTATGTTTACTCCTTTTTAGATAAACAATTGAATAAATTAGCATAGATGAATAGATTAAGGAATCAAGATTGCTATCCGTTAAGAAAATGTTAGTCATTTAAATGAAATTGTTTAATTTTACATATAATTTTTATTTATGATATATTTTTTATACTACATGTACTATGACATTATTATTTCGCGTAATTTATATTTAATATTATTGTAGATTTATTATGTCACATAGTTCAACATTTGGTTCAAGCCTGGTTGAACCTATGGATCAAACCCGGTTCAATCGTTGAACCTTAAACCTCATTCTCTAACTGTTCAACGTTCGACCTAGTTTTCAAAGCCTTGGATTTAGAGACATTGTGTTGCTTTCAATTATTAAATGCAATTACATTTTTACTATGTCAACAAAGAAGTGAAGCCGTCGAAATTGGAGTGGGGTTCGCCATAGAAGAGGTGAGGGTTTGCTATGAGAAGATGGTTTGTAAGGAGGATATGGCTTGCCATTGGGCTGCCATAAGTAGGAGATGCAGGATTAAGAAGAGCGAGGTTGAATGTAGAAGCAAACCCTATGGTAAGGTCTACTTACGATAGACAAGGGTTTGTCGTTGGGAGCCATGATTGACGTAGGAAATAATCAAAATGCTCGACGATAAGGTGACAATGACGAAACGATTAGGTGACATCAGCCTACCAATTAGGTAACAATGACGAAATAATTAAGAGACAATGGTAAGTATATTAGTTAATTTTGCCCCAACGAAATCGCATGAAGCGAACATGTCTACTTGCGATAGACAAGGGTTTGTCGTTGGGAGCCATGATTGACGTAGGAAATAATCAAGTTGCTCGACGATAAAGTGACAATGACGAAACGATTAGGTGACATCAGCCTACCAATTAGGTAACAATGACGAAATAATTAAGAGACAATGGTAAGTATATTAGTTAATTTTGCCCCAACGAAATCGCATGACGCGAACATGTCGCTGCAACCACATTTCGATCGAACATGTTTGCAGAATCACAGGCAAAACATATGAAACAAATGAGCAAATATTACGCGTGACAACCAAACGCTCAGACGATGGTCTGAATAGGCCACCATGCAATCCATGATGACGTGATACCATCCGAAACATTATTTAAACTTAGCGTTCGATTTACGTGCGACAACCAAACGCTTAAATCCATGATGACGTGATGTCAATAATATTTTATTGAAAGAAATCAAGAGCTTCACGTCTTCTTCACCAAATGACACCTTAAAGTTATAAGTAAAAATAATTTAGTTTTGAATTTACTTTTTTTATTTTAAAGATTAGATACAATACAATTAAATATGAGAATTAAAGATTTTTATAAATTATATGTGAACAAAAAATGTGGTTTCCAAACACACTTTTAATTTTTGTATTACGTAAATATTAGTTTCTCACTTTCTAAGGGCAGCTTCAACGAACCAACATCACACTAAACCCTAGATCCTGAGATTCCGATGGACGATTATAGGCGCTTTCGGTCGATCCCGGACGACCGCAAGTTCTGCTCAGTCTGCTCCATGCTCCACTACCCCTTCTGCCCTCCGCCTCCGGCATTCACCGGTGACAGCCTCCGCTGCCGACCCCCCGATTTCTGTCCACCTCTTTTCGACCGCCCTTTATACAACTCATCACAGTCGAGCGGAGTGGAATTATTCCGGCCGCCTTCGTACCGACCGATTTTTCTCCAAGAAGAGGCGATTGATCAGGAGAGTTTCCGGAAGAGGATGCGGGTGGAAGATCCGGAGATCAGAGTTTTCCCTTACTTCCAGCCTTTAAATCTAGGTTTGTCAGTGGATGATGAGCGGAGGTTGAATCTGATCCGCGATCATGGGAGGGAAGGTTCCACGCTGATGCACGATGAGCGTCATTGGAATAATAATAGCGATTACCGGATAGATCGGGATGATCGCGATCCGTTGCAGAAGCATTTCGGTGGTGGTGGAATTGATCATGGGTTATCGGAATCTGAAGTTTATCATCGTGATGGACGTTACCAAGCTAAGGTTTACGAAGGATATCCGAATCAGCCAATATGTAATTCGAATAGGGAAGATAGGAGAGATTTTAATCGGATGGAGTTTGGGCCTGATAGAAGAGTGTCCTTTGATGCACAAATTGGGGGCGGCTTCTCGTACGGGCTAAATGCTCATCTAGACAGAAATTCGCAGATATCTCGGTTTCGAGGACCTAACGAAATTTTGACTGGTTCGCAAAACTTTGGATCTGTTGTGCCAGGGGAGTCTTGTCTAAAGGATTCATGGAGGCCTTCCAAAGATTATGAAACTTCAGGAGTTGGAAACTTCCATGATCAGCAGCAGACTCCTTATTCTACGAATAATGGTCACAACGCTTTACGAGTTGGAAACTTCCATGATCGGCAGCAGGCTCATCCTATGATGAGTAGCTATCCCCTTTTGCCAAAGCAACCTTCACATCTTCATAATGATGATTATCTAACTGCTCCTTATCACCAAGACCATGCTACTCAAAGTTACATGGAAAGCAAATCTGAGTTTTATAAACAGCAGGGGGAAATTATGGGAAATTGCTTAGACCACCGGCGTCCAATTTCAGTTCAATTTCAAATACCTTCGGATCCACAGACTTATCCTGCTGTGGAGCAACTGGGTGCTCACGCTAATAAACATGCAGGCTATACACCTACAGTGGTCGAAGTTAACCATGCAATGCGCACGTCCATGCCAGAGCATGGTCATACTTCTCAAGCATATCCTCCTCTTCCACTACAGCCTCCTTTTCCCGATGCTAACCATGTGATAGGCACATCCATGCCAGATAATGGGCATACTTCTCAAGCCTATCCTCCTGTTCCACTACAACCTCTTTTCCCTATACAGACCGAGTCATCTATATCAAGTCTCCAACCGTCATCCTCTTCATTAGCAACGATTTCCATTGTAGGTCCTGTTCAAGCGAATACAACCTCTTTTCCCTATACAGACCGAGTCATCTCTATCAAGTCTCCAACCGTCATCCTCTTCATCAGCAACGATTTCCATTGTAGGTCCTGTTCAAGCGAACTCTTCAGCTAAGAGGCTGCTGTCAGTTTATGGCTCTCAAACTTTGTCACAGGGAGAGTTTTATAGCGATCCTCCTGTGCAGGCATCCAATGGGTTAGCTAGTGAGGTATCGTTAACTGCTGCTTTCATTAGTATAGTTAGCTTGTTTTGCTCCTTCAGTTTTGAAAATACTTGCAGATAATGTTAGATTGATTTTGATACACTGTTAGAACCAACAGTTATCACACAAACAATCTCCAACTCACTGAAGAGTGGATTTTCATATGTTGCAATTAACTACAAAATTCGTTGGCAGTTAACTAAAGGAAGATTTACATACATACCACTCAATTCTAATGTATTTACATATCAAAACATCAATTTTTACATATATGGTACCTGACCTATGCATAAAAAGGCGTATTTCTCTTTTTAAAAGATAAAATAATGGCATTTTTGATGTGATAACTAAAGATTTGGGTTGTATAAATAAAAAAATCAATGTTTAGGTGTTAGAGATGTAAAAACATAAGAATTTGATGGTTTGTATGTAAATTCTGCTTTAACTAAATTATTGTCAACATTTCCATTTTAGTTTCCAACAAAAACATTTTGTATCATACTTGGCAAAATTAAGGGCTGTAACTAGCATTGCATATTTGAAGGGTTTTTTTTTTTTCTTGATGAAAATTGTTATTAGGATGCCGCGGTTTAAAAGAGTAGATGCTCTAGAAGTCAATCATTTGGATGCCTTTGAAGGCATCTGTTTCATCATAATATTAAGGTCTGTTTGGGACAGCTGCAGCTCAGCTGCCGCCTTGAGAAGCTGCTATGCAGAAGATGCTGTGGATAAACTGGCTGGTTGTTTGTTTATTGCTATTTGAAAATAACTACAACATTATAAATGACCATTCTGCCCCTGTTTAGTAATGTTATTTACAACAAAACTGTCATCGTAATATATTTGATACTTTATAAGCAAAATTCACCTTAGAACAATGCAAAAAGTAAGATATACACCACAATTAACAAAGAACACTATCATTACTAAAATAAAAAAAAGACTATTAAAATAATATTTAATAATATAATAATATTATTTTTAAAATGGAGAAGACGTATGCCAAGAGTCAGACCGTTCTCTAGGGATACTATCTATTCCCGATCACTCCTGGCGGTGGAATCGACCGACCTATCTGCCCAGTGGAAGAAGTCACAATTCTCTGCGAGTCTCCGCAGACACCTTTTGAACTGTCTCACATCGACCGACCTATCTACCCAGTGGAAGAAGTCAAAATTCTCTACGAGTCTCCGCAGACACCTTTTGAACTGTCTCACATATCTATGTGACCGACTTGACATCAACAGGGAATCCCCTGAAGTCCACAATGACACAACAATCCTCGGGAGGTACTAGAAATCTTCGAGCTCATCTTTGCTGAATGCTTTAAAAGACAATCAATTAGTTATAACACAAGTAGAAATGTTTTTTAGAAATAATTAATTAAGTAAGCGTGAGGTCTCAGAGAACTCAATATACCAACTAACGAACCTGTTAATATAAGAAGACAAAAAACCTTATAAAAAAAGTTATTGGTTGCCTTTAACCCACGTAATACCAAATTCGCGTGTCATATATGCATATCACCAAAAAAATGTCATCTAGAAGAACCAGAAAAATTGTAGCATCGAAAATAAGAGGGAAACTTGGTCTCCTTCTGTAAGATTTCATATGTGACACCAATCAATATCGACAATCAGACCATCCAGAAGAACTTAGAAGGTGTAACACCTCATCATGAGCCTCTCAAACTCACAATAAAAAGAAATGAAACAAGAAAAAAATATTTACAAACATCGTAGAAAACTCAATTATAATCAAATGTACAAGAAACAAAAATAAACATGAACTGTATAAAATAAATAAGTTAAAATTGATAAAAGAGCTATATAATTTCAGTTTTGTGTATATGCGAAGTCTTAAAGAACTCATTATACCAACCAACAAATTTGTCACTACAAGAAGACAAGAGACTTTGTAAAAAAAAGGGTTTTTGATTGCTTTTAACCCACGTAATACCAAGCTCGTGTGTGTCACATATATATATCACCAAAAAAGGTTATCTAGATGAACCTGAAAAGCTGCTGCATCGAAAAGAAGAGAGGAACTTAGTTATCTTCAATATGATTTCACACGTGACTCCAATTAATGCCAACGATCAAGCCATCTAGAAGAACCCGTAAGGTCTAACTTCTCATCATAGGCATCTCAAACTCATCAAAAGAAAAATAAAAGAAAGAAAAAAATAATATTTACAAACATCTTAAAAAACCCAACAATTAATGTTATATATGCAAGGAACGAAATTAATCATGAACTGTATAAAATAAATAAGAATCAGTCAATTTAGCATCCAACAATGATGTATGTGATCCGCTTTCTCAATTCAACAATTTCCCCAGCACCTTCGCCATTCTGGGTGCAACCTTCTTGTGATTCTCCTTATGCCCGTGGTATAGATTGTTCTTTTTGATATTTAAATACTTCAGACGAGACATGTAAATTATCATTGTCAGTCATGTTGAAGCCTACGTCAGTTCTCGAATGATGTCGTTAAATATAGTTATGAAGAGATATTTTGGCCACTTTAATCTGCATCTGTTTCGAAAATAGATATGTCATCATATAGTATGACCCATTTTTTTTCCACACTCAAAATGTTCTTTTAATTACACCGTGTAAGAACGAGTATTTTTTGTTAAATATTTCTTTCCTGCCCCGAGCAACATTGCTGGATCTTTTAAAGTCGGAAATGTAATATTTGATATCCAAAAATAATTTCAGATACCTCTTTTGTAAGAAACATCCAGCGTCGACCAGGTAATATTTGTATGTCGCAAATACAATAATTAATAATGAACTTACAAAATATATAATAATATGATTAATAGTTGAACAAATCTGGAGGTGGGTGAGGGAAGTTGTGCTTTCAATTTCTTGTGACGAAAGCGAATATACTTCTGTCTCGTGCATTGTCTTCCCAATCGGCCATAATAAAAATAAATCACATGTTAACATTACATGCCACCATCACATTTTGTGTTGGTGATTCACACCGCCCAATGAATGTGTCCCCTTCATTCTTGGATAAATGTGCATCCACGTTTGTTCTATCGATCACTCCAATACAATTCTGACAAATTAAACAAGATTGTGTAAATTACACGACTCATTTTGACTTCTGAAAATAATGAGTAAAAATATTTACCAAAAAAATGACATATACTGCGGGTCGGGTCATTTGCAATATTTATTGGAGTCATCTCAAATGTTGGATCCTACGACTTATAATATTTACCGACAAAATAACAAGAGACATCAACCCTACTGAAAAGTATTTGATGATTCTTTGATGAATGTTGAAATCACTCCATCGCTTCTGTCATCGATTCATTCTATGATAAAATGTAGAGGGTTGTTGCTAATATCTCTCTGGTTGTCATTCTAGAGGAGCCATGAAGTGAATATGTTCACACAGTTCAGGAAGATAAAATAATGAAAAGAAAGTTGTGTGAATATGTTCTTACCCTTCCAATTTCTCACCCCACTATTCATTCGAAGCGTCAATGGTGCATTTGATTGGATCACATCCCCAACATGTGGATCCTCATTTTAATTTCTTTCATAATTTTTAGTTCCTTGTCAACTGATCTCACTTGTTTTTCAGTTGCATCTTATTGTACTTCATTCCCGTCATTTCTTTGAACTTATTCATAAAATTTGTCACTTTTTCTTATTAAAATAGGTGACAGGTCTATTTCTCAGTTCAACTTCCTTAAGATAGATATGAAATATGAGTTTAACTTCTTTATCCCACATACCTGATGAACTGATTTCTTTAGCCTTAATCATCACGTTACTAGCCCAGAAAAAATGAAACATAAATATTGCATTACTAGCTTAGAAGAATACTTGCCACATCTCCACACACAACCATAGCCAACACAAAACCAACACAATCACACAACCACAAATCACAACCCCAAACACAATCACAACCCCAAACACAATCACAACCTCCACACTACGGCATCCATACACAACTATAGCCACCACACAACCACACCTACCTCCACACAAAACCACAGTCTTCACACACAACCACAACCACCATAACCTCCTCCACGCAGAACCACAACGTCCACACACAACCACAACTTCCACAACCACCACACACAATCACACAACTACAACCACGACCACCACACTTAT
>NW_018164496.1:2591512-2592853 GCF_001263595.1 Phalaenopsis equestris
CCACCCGCACCCACCAAAACAAACTTCACACAGAACCACAACCTCCACACACAACCACAACCACCTCGACACAGTCACACCTCCACACACAACTACAACCCACACAGAACCAACACAACCACAAGCCACAACCACCGCAACCACAATACAAGCACAACTACCACAACCACCTCCACACAGAGCCACACCTCAACACACAAACACAACCACAGACACAACCTCAACAACCACCACCAGTAATCCACCAACATTAATCAGGGTGGCGAGGGCTATGGCGACATTGCTTATGTGTGCTTAAACGAGGGATACGATGTTAGATTATTAGAATACTATCTCCTACCTCATGGATCTTCAATAAGGGAGAGGGATACTATTCGCCGATTCTTGGTGGGATCGTTGCCCCGACACTCTTAGGTTGTCAGTAGTTCTAGCACGATTAGAGTGACTAGTCTGTGGACTGTACGACTTTGCAAAATATTTACAAAAATAAAATAAAAATTTCTTTTGCATGATTAAAAGAACTCTGCATAAAAAAAGACTTGAAAAATAACTTTTGCATGAAAATCTTTCTATGAAAATTTATAAAGGTCCACGGCTAGTCACTTGGATTGAGGTTAAGAACTGCCTTCTGTAGATTGTTGGGTCGGTAACTCCTATTCAAGGTCGACAAGCACACAGCCCAGCTCTGAGCCCCCACTTTCACCAACTTCTTATACTCAGTCCTGATCTTTCATATGTGGCTAAGTGTTTCGTTTGCTTTTGATTTATACGACTCGCTTTTCTGACTTTCGTGCTGAGTTTTCTTGTCTTGTTTAGTTTACTTGCAAGTTTATTTAAATCCCTGCAAATTATATTGTGCTTTGTGAGTTAAACATGCAACAGGAATAACAGCAGCAGATACGTCACGTACGCAGGTACATTTTATTTATTGTTGTTCCTTTATTTTATTGCAATTACTCTTGCTCTAACACATTATGCAGGTACTGAATACGATATCACTTTCAAAACAAAACATTTTTTTAATTAAACAACTTTTTCAAAATTAAAAACGAAACAAAACATAACACGTTCTTTCAAACTTACGGGAGTCCCTCGGAGGAGGTAACCCACGGTTGCTAACGAGATCTCCCCGGTTTAAATGGGTTTCACAACTCGTTTAAACTAAGTAAGTTCAAAAGAAAATAGTGATACCGGAAGGAGGGAACCGTGGGATCCTAACCGGTGTCGCTCTAATCAACTTGAACCCCCCATTGAAACCAAAACCGTGAAACATAAACTACAATTTTCAAACACTTAAACCCTGGAGCCATCGCGACGACAAGAGCTTGGAGCCAACTTTGT
>NW_018164496.1:2595925-2611926 GCF_001263595.1 Phalaenopsis equestris
GCGAAATTGAACTCAATTTGGTGGATATATATATATATATATATATGGATAAATGTTAAATGGATGGAAGTTTACATGGATTTACACATTATTTAGGGGCTCATCTGTTTCAATTTCTTCAAATCAAACATAGCCAAAATGCTTTATCAAAGAGGTGTGAAATGGAGAATGTCTAGCTTCCTTGCAACATCCATAGCAGCCATAAGAAAAGCTTTTGTTGGATCTTATTTGTAGCAATGCAACTATCTGTGCTACTCTAGTTTGCATAGGAAAGAAAATGGTAGTTGCCTGATATTCTTGATATTGTTTTGATGTTTGGATTGCCAGCTTTGATGCACTTGCCAGATGTTTTTTTTTCTCTATTTGAATTTATATTTTGAGCATTTACATACAAGATGAGAATTTATTATTTGTATTTGACCCATTTAACCATTGAGTGCAATATGAGCTTCTGAAAGCCATGCAAGAGAACAAAGATGGGACTTTAAAGAAATGACTGGGCTCTTGCTTTCTCCTTGTGATTTTGACATGTTATTTTTTCTTCTTTGTTGGGTCTCATTATAGTATGTACTAGTGCGTTATGGTGTATTTTTCACAATTCTTTGGGTAATTTTGTATTTCTGATGTGATGAAATATTTCAGTGATGTAAATATTTTGTATTATCACATATGTTTTTCAATCTTCGCATTTTCTTTTTTATGATTACGTTGAAAGTTATTAATTTTATGAAAAAAAATTCAAATAAGCTGTCTCCAGAAAACACAAAACAAACAGCTCTAGCTTATTCAGAATATGTGCAGTTTGGTCATTTTTTCAGAATCAGCTGCTCTCAATAATCACAAACCAAATAGACAAACAAATTATCCGGATCAGCTGCTTATCACCAGATTATCAGGATAAGCAGCTTATCAGGATAAGCAGCTTATCAGGATAAGCAGCTTATCAGGATAAGCTGGATAAGCTGCAGCTGCCCCAAACAGACCCTAAGTAATACTAAATCATAGGCTGCAATTAAATACCAATTAAAACTCATCTTTAACCGGATGCAACTTCTACTGGCCAATCTACAGAATTTTCACAATGTAGAGTGAAATTTTTTTTATTTATATCCTAGTTTGCTGAATTTGTGAAGGATTATTACAATGTTTGCTATAATCTGACCGGGATATCTCAAACTTAAAAGGCTGAGAATTATTTGACATTTTGACATGGTGAGGAATTAATCAACTTACAGGAACAAAATGAAATCATGTTCATTGTACAAATAAAGATGTGAGACAAATGAAGCTTAAGAAGTTAACTGCTTGATTTCTCTTTGCTTATGGTTTTCTGAAAGAAAGGGAAGAAATCTCGTCATTTTTTGTCTTCCTTTAGCTTTTATTTTCACTTTGTTTAAAATTCCAATTCAAAATCCTTTTTTACCTGATTGGCACTCCCTATTTACATTAATCAAAGAGGCAATCAGTTTTAATATCCATTCTAATGTGTGAAAATGATGCTACTGTAGGTAGTGGAAAGAGTTACTTGGCAAAAGCGATACGAGATATTGAGGTTGAGAATGGTGGAAATGCGCCTCGAATCCATGCAATGGATGATTACTTCATGATTGAAGTTGAAAAGGCATGTGAATCTTTCTTTTGTTTTGCTGTATTCAAGTGAATTTTTTTTACCATATTTTATGCATTTAGCTTTTTTTTTTTGCCTTTTGCTGGAATATTATCTGTGATTTTTAAATCGGTTGTTGTGTTTATTAGAAGGACGAGGACAATGAGGGGCTTAAATCATCCGGTTCTTTCAGAAGCAAGAAGCAGATTACCAAGAAAGTGATCGAGTATTGCTATGAGCCTGAAATGGAAGAGGTGATCCCTATCATTTAGTTTTTTACCATGTGATTATTTTTCTCTATCATTTTAATATCAAAGGTGCTTTAATGATGAAATGTTATTACAGGGGGCATTGTTAGGATAAATTGAGAATTAAGGGAGTTGTGATATTTCTATTTGTATTTTTTTTTGGCCAGATTTCTGGAATATAACTATTTTTTTATTTATGAGGATGATTTATCACTTGGTAAAATTTTCAAATTTTATTTTTTTTGGTCTTCCTGTTCTTTATTTTATAAAGAATTTCTTTTGGTCTAGATTTTAATTTGCGACAATTTTATTTGCAAGTTATTTATCATGATCCTTTTTTTCCTGAATTGAGTTGATTTCTGATCGTGTGTTTTTTCCTTGAAAGATTTTTGCTCTTCTTTGGAAGTCCTGACAGCAACCTTTCAATAAATTCAATTGACTGCTCTATTATTCTTCTTTATTCATCTATCCCATATTAACGTGTTTACTCCTTTTTTAAGCATGCCTTTTTGCACAAGTTTAACCAATTTTGTTATTTTTGGTTATTCTTTCACATTTTGCATTAATTTCACTATCCACCTTTTTGCATATCTTTTACCCTCTATTGTCAATATAGTCAGGCATCTAGCATTGCACAGCCAAGTTTTTGTTCTAGCAGTAAGAATTATATGATATCATTTTTGAATGTTACATGTCTGTCATTTGCTTTAATATGGGATTATAATTTCAAGAAAATATCTCCATTGAAAAAATTATCGTTTAAAAGGTCATGCCTTCTAGTGAAGATCATGACCTTATTTGTGCAAGTAGATTAGTTATACACCATTTGCTTATATGGGCTCCATTTCATCAGGCTTTTTGTCAGTTAATGTCATCAATTAAATAGTTAGAAATTGTAGGCTTAACGAGCCAGGCACTGAATAAAAATTACACTTTTTATTGTCATCTTCTAATATTGTATTGATTGCTGGCTACTCGGCCTCATTGACGCATTCAGATTAATGTCTTATGCTATGAAAGGTTCTACGAATTATGGAATATGCACTGTTTAAAATTACGAAAATTTACATACATAGCACAAAATTCTTATATATATACATACCTAGTCTTTCATATCTACATACATAGCTCTTTGGTGCTTTAAAACTCTGCGTGAAAAGGTGTATTTCAATTCTAAAAAGTGGTGATAGTGCTAATTTTTATGTGACGATGAAGATTTGAATGACATGTCTGTAAATATGAAAGTTTGGGCGTGAGATATGCATATACGTAAGAATTGTGTGATATGTAGGCAAATGCCCCTAAAAATTATTGATCTTACTTTTCAACTTATGGAATCTCTTTTCTTTTTAGGCTTATCGATCAAGTATGTTGAAGGCATTTAAGAAGACAATTGATGATGGGATTTTCACTTTTGTAATTGGTATGCAGTTAATACTACAACGTGCCTTTATTATCTATCAGCAAGCAAAAGGGTTAAAATTTTCTTTTGTCATTTTCTCTTAATTATTGTTATTATTATTATTATTTGTTTACAAGAGTTCTTTTTTGAGATGTTTGCTATTACTCAATCGAAATTTCATGGATTTCTATTAGTTTATTTGTCTATTATTGAATGGGTTTTTATTGTTCATCTTCTTCAAGCACTCCATTTTTTAAAAAAAAAACATGTGATTGGCATTATTTTTTGTTTCCCAAAATTTCAATATTTTCATAGAGAAGATAATTAAGTCCTTTACCTTAGACTTTGAAAAACTTAGGAAGATTTACATACATCAATTCCTTTGTATTTACATACCTAACACCTAAACTTTAATTTTTAGATACATGCCACCTTACCTATGGATGAAAAGTTGTATTTGAAATTTTAAAATGTGAAAAATAAAGTTTAGGTGTTAGATATGTAAATACATAGGAATAGGTTGGTATGTATGTAGCCCCAAAAACTTGATGACAGTTAGGTCAAGTTTAATGAGACTTGTCCAAACCTTCTAACCTGTCTCTGTTAACACATTCAATATTTTAGTGTGATTTTGAGTGAAGTGAGATTGCAGCGCATGCGGCTTGCACTGCCATGATTTTAGCTAACGACTGGTGCAGCATTGTTTGGCAAACTGACCCTTTTTGTTGATCGTATGTTTGTCTCGTTTAGTGGATGACCGCAATCTGCGGGTAGCTGATTTTGCTCAGTTTTGGGCAATAGCAAAGGTATTTTTCTTTCTCTTATTTGTGAAATTTGTGAGTATTTCAATTCATGTTCAGTCGGCTCTGAATGTTAATTGCATTGCATGGAATATGTTCTGGTTCGAAGTTTAGAAAACAAAAAGTGACAATATGAAATTTTTTATTACACTTTGTAGGGTCTCTTACTTCACTTTGAAATTATATTATGGTTTATATATAATATACCACTGTTTTTATGATGTTAAATTATTTAAGTACCTCCTTTGAATAATAAAGAAAATCTACTTGAACTCCATTGTGCTTTGTTTTTTTTACCCAGCGTTCTATTTTTAAGGTATTGGATAATCATTTGCTGGTCAATTCTGCTCATTGTTGTTTGAATCTGTTTGTGCCCTTGTAATAAATTATTGAATAGCAGTTGGTGATCGATGCAATTTTACATCTAGCTATCTTGTCATCACCTTATTTAACTACCAAAGGGATATTGGAAATGCTTGGCTATATTGGATGGTATGGAAGAAGTGAAACACAATGAGAATATATCAACCAACTGATTATCAAATTGACATTTCCTATAAAAACACAATTGCTCGAAGTGTTAATTGCAAAAATGATCTGTCCGGTTGTCCGTTAATGGTTAGTCTGTTGATCAGGGCATTGCTTACCAATTGTAACATAGATCTTTTAAGGCATGCGAGCAAAGTGGCAATTACTCTACTTTATATTTTCATAATGTTTTAATCAATGAAGTTTATATATCATCTAATGTTTTTCTTTGCTGCTTCATCCTTGTAGGACCTTTTTTTTTGTTAGTTTAAATAGGCATAATCTTGTTAGAGCTAGTTTTCGCACATCTTTGCATCATTTGTTCATGGGATAATATTCTTGAAAATGGTGAAGTGTGTTCGTAAACTCTGTTTCTGAAAGATCTTATCTTCTTTGGTTCTACCGTTGTATGATTTAAAGAACATAAATATAAAACGATGGATATCTAGTTAATTTATAGGAATGCTGGACAACTCCTTGTCGCACCAGAAACCAAATATTTTGGCAACCTATAGTTGCTTTCTGGTGGGATAAGGCTATGGATGGAATGAATCAAAATAATGCTTACATAACTTTTTCATGTCCACACATTTGGGTTGCTTTAGGTTTATTTATCTGCTGGTGCCTTGTAGCCGAAATGAACCTTCCTACATTGGTATTGCATGTATTTTTCTCAAAATGTTCATAGCTATGTAGTTTGGCATGCCACAATTTCGTTTTCTTATCACATGCAGAAAATATTTCTTTCAGCTGACAGATGCATAAGATGAAGGAAGATTTACTACCACTCAATTCTTATGTATTTGCATATCTAATACATAAACCTCAATTTTTACATGCATGCCACCTTACCCATGCATAAAAAGTTGTATGTTATTTTTTAAAAGTTAAAATGATGGTATTTTTTATGTGACATGAAATATTTGGGTGGTATAAATGTAAAAAAAAAGTAAATTATAGGTGTTAGATATGTAATACTAAGAATTGGGTGTTATATTTGTAAATGCTCCAATAATAAAATATTATGAGCTCAGACCACATCTTCTGAGACACAATGGATTTTACTATTGCATGGTAGGTCTATGGTTGGAAATGGGGAGGTTTTTGTTTAAGGTCAAAGGGTGATATCCTGAGTGACAAGCTATTATTGTCAGGTGATCCATGTGCTGTGAATTGCCGGAATGCAAGATTTTACCATGACTTCGCTATATTTTCTTGTGAATTTGTGAAAATTCTATTCTCTTTTGATACTGCCATTTTTCTTGAGAATTTTGGGATAGTTTGTAATTCAGTTTAAGAATGCAACTGCAAATCATGATCACAAACAAGACGATGGCACTTCTTATTTCTATAAATTCATCCTTACATCAATATTTCAGAAATATGTTGACTATTTGATAAACCATGTCATTTTCTTAAAGGGGTTGAAGACTCGTCAATCATGTAGTTGTACATTGTGCCCCCTTCAACTGGTGGCTTTTTAATAAATTTAAACCACCTTCCCAGAGTGGAATTCAAATTGGTTTTGATATCTAAAAATTTGCCTATTTCTACCCTGTTCAAGATTCTTCTCTTCACAAGATGATTAACCCAGGCTTTATCCTTACGTATTTTAAGTATTGTACATTTCCTGTTAATTTTCTGTGTTATTATGGACCTTAATTGATCAGTAGATCCATGACAAATCTTAAACATCGCAATAAGTTTGTTTTTAGTTTTCAAATTAGCTTGACTAATTGTTATGCAGTGCTGCACATTTTGCTATTCTTTTTAAACTGTTT
This sequence comes from Phalaenopsis equestris, assembly GCF_001263595.1. Lineage (NCBI taxonomy): Eukaryota > Viridiplantae > Streptophyta > Magnoliopsida > Asparagales > Orchidaceae > Phalaenopsis > Phalaenopsis equestris. The sequence goes on from NW_018164496.1 coordinate 2,602,291, forward strand.
TCACTTATTCTTTTGAAACATTGTTGTGACAGAGGTCGGGTTATGAAGTGTACGTGCTCGAAGCTACATATAAGGATCCGGCGGTGAGCTTTTGATTTTTAATCTTTCTTCTATCATGGCTTTTAGGCTTGACTGTGATTGTACTTGCACATAGCCAAATATACAGAAGCACCAACATACTACACAATTCTCATGTATTTACGTATCAAACAATTAAACTTTGAATTTTGCATTTATCGCACAAAAATATTTTATTTAAATAGAAAACACTGCTATTGCTAACTTTTAAAATTTGAAATAGATCTTTTCAAACATAGGTAAAGTGCTATAATAATAAAAATCAAACTTTAGGTGTTAGATATGTACTATATATGAATTGTGTTGTATGTTTGTAAATTTTCCTTTTTATTTTAATAACAACATTATCTAAAGCTGCTCATTGTTTGTGTGGAGGTAATTTCAACCGTCAAGGGAATTTAATTTTGTTTGTTTTATTCATGTATGAAAAATAAATAAATAAATAACAGGGTTGTGCTGCAAGGAACATTCATGGGTTCAAGCTAGCTGATATACAGAAAATGGCCAAACAGTGGGAAGAAGCACCACCTTTGTATTTGCATCTGAATATTCAGGTCTACCATCATTGAACTTACCTTTATTTTTGATACTATTATGAGGCATTTACATACATAGCACAATTCTTATGTATTTACATATCTCACACCTAAATTTTGATATTTACACATAGCACACAAATCTTTAATATCACATAAAAATGCCACTATTACCACTTTTTAAAAGTGAAATCCACATTTTCATGCATAGATTTTAAGCACAAAGTTTTGATGTGAGATATGTAAATACATAAGAATTGTGTGCTACATATGTAAATTTTCCTATTATTTATGATGTGTATCTCGTTCACACTTGTCTCTTTTACTTTCAATCATTTGCTCTTTTTTATTGTTTGTTTCTCCTAGTTTGGATATTCTGTGAGTTTGTTATGTATTTAATTTACTTTGCAGTCATTACTTGGTGGGGATGATCTGATTGACCAGTCCATGCAGGAGGTAAAATCAAATGCAAATTTTGCAATTTGTCTTACGTTTTTTTTCAATTTATAATTAAATTTAATTGAATTTATGGTTTCAATTGCTTATTTCAGCATCAAGGGACTTTCTTTCTCTTCTTTATATTCCTTAGTTAAAGTAATGATGGATCTAAAGGATCGACAGCTTATCTGTCATGTGTAAGGTTTTTAATATATAACTACTCCAATGTAATTTCGTTGATTTGCAAATGCTGTTCAAGGGTTTAAGGAAAAAAAATTCAGTGTCGATATTTCAATGCACCAAACCTAAGTATATCCAGTTGAATTTATGATCATACTGTTGCACATTGAAGCTTATAAAACTTCTATTTGTTGAAGCCGTACTCTTAGCACTTGGTTTGAAATTAGTTTTTTAAATTACGTATTCACATCTTCATGTGTTAATTCTTCCAATTTTCCATTCTTTACTGAAGATATATGGATTGTTATCTCTTAAATACAAATCTGGGACATGTTTTTCATATTTCATATGACAACGATCTTTCTCTTGAAGCATTTGACATTTAACTTCTTCAATATGTTCGCCCACATGAATACAAATCTGGGACGTGTTTCTTGAGAAACTTGCTCTATTGAAAATACAAAGATTAGGATTCACCAAGATCTCTTTTGATTTCTATTGTCTTATTTGTGTCAGATTTGAGTGTAAAGCGAAATAATAATATTTGAGAAAGGTTTCGGAAGATAACAGTTGATGATGGGCTGAAGCGAGCATGATGGAGTCCAGTTGAGCACTTGTATGGTTGGTTGCTGAAACTATTTGGAAGAACAGGAAAGACATGATTGGTCAAAACGATTTTGATAAGAATTTGTTCAGAATTATTTATATTAACTTGAATGACCTGTAATGCTTGTCGTAAATTGAAATGAATGGTCATAAAAGATAAGAATTTGCTGTTGATGATGAAGGAGAAAAAATTTTCATCAGGCTTCAACATGATTATAGGGCAGTTTGATCGTTTTTATGGGCATAAACATAAAAATCACACAATTCTTATGTTTTTACATATCTAAGAATTATACTATCATATTTACATACATAATATTCTAATATCTAATATCACATAAAAATATCACTACTATTATCCTTTTAAAAGTGAAATACACCTTCTTATACATAGGCTCATGATTCCAAAGGCTTTAAATGTAAATATTAAACTTCAGGTGTTATACATGTAAATACATAATAATTGTGTGGTATTTATGCAAAATTGTAAATTACCCTTATTTTTTGTTATGCAATAATTTAAAGTTTTCAGATTATCTTTATTGTTCCTGTTGATTCTTAGTAATCTTTGATATGAGCAGTGTGCTCAAATTAGTAACACATTGGTTGAAAACAAAGTTAAGAATCCTAAGGTGTAAGTTTTGAGAGCTTCACGCTGCACGAAAAACAAGTACTCATGAGCTCAATTGTTCCACTGTATTGGTTTTTTGTCTAAATCATACTGCACCAACTGGTGGTATTAGTCTCTTGCGTGCCTTTTTCTGATGCCTAGAATTTTGAACATGTTTTCTTTTGTTTATTATAAATAGGTGGACATGGATGCGGATGATACAGCAGGGGATACAGAAGCACGTCATTTGCAGGAAACTGATGATTGTAATTTGGCAGAATTAAAATCATTAGATCAGGAATCTGATCATGGTATATTTGACAATTTTCTTTCCACATTTATTTCATGCAATTTTTTTTTTGTTGTTTTTCTAAAATAATATGATATCCCTTTTAATGAAATGCTAGATATTTGCCTTTTTATTAAAAATCTGCTCAGGAATCCAGTTTGTGTGTTATTCCATGCTTCAATATTAGTATAATTGGACTGCTTTGTTTTTGCTTTTGCCAATCGAGCCAAACAAAGTTTAAATTAAATATACTCACCAAAGTTTAAAATAAATATAATAGAATAATGTTCAAACTAGATCCAATCCAGACATCTTACAACAACTCTCAAGTCACCAGATTTCTGTATCATTGTCCATTGTGAGAAGCATCCTGTTACAATGATTGTGAGTAGACTTTTCAGCAAATTTGTAATGTACAATGAGTTCTCAGAGTAAATAAATGACCCAATAATGGTCATCATAGCCTGTTCATCATTCTCCTGGATTGGAATGATCAGACTGAAGAGTTTCTATGAAAGTTTGGATGGAATTTCACATTTGTATAATTTTATGTTGAGGCATTTTCTTCCATTTCCGAAGCCTATAGCGCACTTGGTTGGAGGGACTGCAACTATTTGTAGAAGTAGTGGTACAATTGCTGTGTGAAAAGCAGATTTTTTGAAGCTGTTATGATATTATGCACTTCTTCCCTTCTGAAAATGGTGATGTACATTAGTTTTTCTAATAGATCTAGTTGGAACAAGCTCATTGTTATCGCATAAATTTCTAAAAAGTAACGAAGAAGTTGTTGTGTTGGTTTGATGATATTATAGCTGTCTGTGATAATAGTTGTAGAACTGTTGTTTGAAAAAGATTTTTTGGAAGCTGCTCTTGGTTGTAAAAAGTTGCTCCTTATCACACAATATTTTTTAAAAAGAGAAAGTTATAGCCGAACATAATTATGACAACTTTTTGAAAATTGCACCCATAGTCAAACATAAATGTGGTAGCAATCTGTAAAGCAAATTTGTGAAAAAATAATAATCTTAAACGGTCCCAAATTCTTCAGACAGCAACAATTTTTTTAATACTATTTTTTTATTAATGATGCTATTATTCATCTGAATTTTAGGTTGCCTGTTATTATTTTGTTCTCTATTTGATATATTTGTATCGAATATTGAATTTTTATGACATTTTTAATATTAATTGATTGTAATTTCTCATATTGTTTTTGATGACAATCCCATGTTCTAGTTTCATTTCTTTTTAAGATTCTTTGGTCTTTAATTTTATTTATTTTTAATAGTTTAGCTTGAAAAATTTTCTTTCAGCGCTTTAAAAATAAAAGAAACTGTTCTTAACACATGAATTCCCGCGTCATGAAATTCCAGAACAACCTTTTTTTTTAAGATAAGCGAGTTAGAAGTAGTTGCAAGTATTAGGGGTGTAAAGTTTAGTAAAGACATAACACAGACTGGTTTGATTTTTCAAGCTTTTGGTATTTAAGTAAATGGATTCAATTTATTTTATTAGGGAATTAGGACTATTCTCAATTTTGTCAAATTCTTAGAAATCAGCCTAATTCGAGTTGAGCTGTTGTGATTAACTGAGTTTGCTCGTGAACCCAAATTCTCTCTTACTTGCCGCTGTCTTTGACCTCATCTGTTACATTTTTTGGAAATTTGGAGCCGGCTCCTATGCTTTGCTAAGCCCGTCTCTTGTGCTAATCTTCCTTGACTCCCATTCCGACCCACATCCTGCATTTTCCTCTAACATGTCCTCAACCTTACAATGGAGAGAGAGAGAGAGAGAGAGAGAGCGATCACAGATGTTTAAGAGTTGTCTCATTTTGCATTTAAAACGCATCAATTCATTATATTTACTTTTAAATGCATCATATTTCTTCTATTTCCCATTTGTAGATTGCTTTTATTTTAAATATATCCATATTAATTCTATTGAAAATCTTTAGATGATAATGCTAAATTTAAATTAGCTATATTTTATGCAGTGTTTGGCTTCAAAAAGATCATTTTCATCCAATTATAGTTGATAGAAATTAGAATGTTAAGCTGTATGCATTGTTAAATTAGGACGAATAAGGTGAAATATTTGTATTTGAGGGGTGGTAAGAGTGGCAATTATTGCCGATAAGACATTGGAAAATAAACTGACACGTGAAATAAGCATGTCTCGTAGAGAGCAAAAGATGCTGCAATTAGGCGGGCATATAGAAATAATAAGATGATAATTTCTTCTATAGTCGCCTTCTTCTGTTGTTCACAGTTAGCTGCTAGAACTTGTTTTTAAATTACAATTTTATCCCAGATACTTAGTTATTTATGGTTTTGTATAACTTCTTATGATACAAGATTCCCTCATTCGTACTAGCTTTAAGTCTTGTTCTTCAACAATATTAAAAGTAGAATATCCCTCTGCAAGTTCAAATTTATTGGAATCAAGCCATGGAGAACGGAATTGTTAGACTGTGCTAATAGGATACTTATTATCATTTTGAATGAACTAGAACAGGGTTCTTGGATTTACTCCAATGAATAAGAATGCGCTTTTATCATTGTGTTTTTTTTTTCAAGAGAATGACTTAAAATTATAACTTAGTGTCTGTTTGGGGTAGTTGCAGCTTTTTAAAAAAACAGCTCAGTAGCTGTGTTAGGAAGCTGCTGTGGGGAAGCTGTCTTTTTGTTTTGTATAGTTGTATTGCAGCTGAATAAGAATGAATTAGAATAGGGTTCTTGGATTCACTATGGTGAATAAGAATTCGCTTTTATTTTTGTTTTTATTTTTATTTTTCAAGAGAATGACTTAAAATTATAACTTAGGGTCTCTTTGGGGCTCCACAACAGCTGTGCCTAGGAGAGTTAAAACAAAACTCGTCGTTTGCAAACAAATCGTGTTCGATTCGTTCGATAAACAAACAAGCCGAACATGAACAATTTTTTTGAACTCGATTTATAAATGAGCCGAATAAGAACAAACTTTTATTCGATCATGTTCTGCTCAAATTTAATTAAATAATATATAAAAAGTTAATCTAATGATATCAATATTTGATCATGTTCTGCTCAAATTTAATTAAATAATAAATAAATAATATATAAAAAGTTAATCTAATGATATCAAAAGTTTTGTTTATAAAAATAAAGAAAAGTTAGATGTTAGATATGTAAATACTTAAGAATTGGGTGGTATGTATTTAATTACCCATCAAGTTTTTAAGAAATAAAATTTAGCTGTTAGATATGTAAATACATAAGAATTGGGTGGTATGTATTGGGTAAATACATAAGAATTGGGTGGTATGTATGTAAATGCCCCATTTTCTCCCAAAAATTCCACGGCTTGGCTGCTGGCATGTAGGTTTAAAATTTAAATACAAAAGAATTTGGTGGCATGTACATAAATGCCCCTAAAACTTTATTCGCACGGCCCGCCCCAACTTTTCTCGCCATTTAGTTTTGTGACTTTGGTCTCACATTACCAGATTGAGAAAAGTTCCATCATTAGTCCTGTATAAAAGTAAAAAGGAAGTGAGAGAGCTCCAAGTTTCAACATCACTTAAGCACTTTTTTGTGATTTTTTAAAGCCGAAATATATTCCATTTCCGGTTCAATTGAAAATATTTAAAACAAAGAATTAATTTTTTAAATTTTAGTTTGAGCTGAAATCCGAGCCGAACATAAGCTTAATTTGAACAAATGAGTTTGAATCGAGCCAAACACAAACAAATAATTCATGAGCTATTTTGAACACAAACAAAACATAATTTAAATGAGCCGAACACGAACAAGTTATGGACTCGTTCGAGCTCGATTTGCTTACACCTTTAGCTGTGTGACTGTTTGTTTTGTATAGTTGTACAATAACTATGTTGTAGTTGACAGCTTCTTATTATAAAAAAAACTTTTCTGTCCCTGTATTGCTGTCTCTATGACAGATCAAGTTCAGGTTAAATAACACATACATGAAAATAAAAATTAGATTTAAAATCTCCAAAAACTCATAAGTTCGAATATTACAACTAGAACTGACATCTCATTTTACAGTATCGCAACAATCAAAATAAAAAAATAAAACTATTAATAGAACAATAACATTATCATAATATTGAATTTGAAATGCAGACGAGTAATGTCTTAAGATAATTTTCTCTCCAAAGAAACTCTCCACATTTAATCACTATTTGAGGTGGAATTATCTAACAACAATTCACACAAATATTTACCAAAATTCAATGAGCATATTTGGAGCAACCCAGCCGAAACAAGAGCAAACCACATAGAGCATCTCAGTCGAGAAAAAGAGTAAACCACAAAGAGCAACCCAACCGAGACAGAGCAAATGACAAAGAGCAATCACACTGACATAGAGACAACAATTTCTCCAAAGTTCACAGAAAAATCGAAATGTGATTCATCTAAATCCCTTTATACCAAGCATAGCAATTTTTCTCAAAATGTTCACATAAAAAATGAATAAATAAAATCGACTGGATTTCTGCGCAAACCACAAACTGCAAAGAGCAAAACCATTGAGACAAAAGCCACAAACCACAGAAGATACATTGAAGTTAAAGGGCAGAAGGTATTGAAGGATGAAGAGAGCAAAGGAAGAGAACGCCAGCAATCCCTCACCCCTAGTGTCGGAGAATGAAGAAAAACAAAGGAAGAGAAAAAATTCTATGCAGCATCACTTCACTCGAATTGATACGAAGAGGCGGGCAACCAGATAATATCAAATGAAAGAAAAGTGGAACGCAAAGTTGAACCCACATCCCCATAAGTGGGGCGCATATAAATAAATGCAAACATGCCACACTAACAAAACGCTGAAAACTGCATTTTTGTACCGTGCCGTAGCAAAAAAGGCTACCCCAAATGCACCCCTAGTCAAGTTGAGCCCGATTTCACTTCTTCACGAACAAAATAATTATCAAACTTACTTAAAGTGAATAAAAAAGGGGTATTTATATACATGCCACCTAATTCCTTTGTGTTTACATGTCTAATTCCTAAACTTTATTTTTTACATTTATACCACAAAATTCTTTCATATCACATCAAAATACCATCATTTAACTTTTTAAATGTGAAATACACATTTTCATGCGTGGGTAAGGTGACATGTTTGTAAAAATTCAAGTTTCGGCAATAGATATGTAAATACATAGGAATTGGGTGGTATGTATGATCTTTTATGAAAAAGTTAATATAATATGAACATTGATTAAATCTAATCAAAACCAAATTGGATTAGTAATACACTAAAACCTACGGCAGCATCTGGCAACAGTACCGCTATCATGCTGTACTAAAATGACTCCTGTTTAACCTACTTGTTTATTGCTTTCTTGATGTTCGTAATATATGCTTAGGATCATATAGATTTTGATGACATGCTATTATTATTATTATTATTATTAATTTTTATCTAGGATCAACAAAATTGGGCGAAAGATGGAATACCGACGAAGAGGAGGTCCCTTCAGAGAAAAATGAGCTGCAAAAGAGTAGATGGTCCAAGGAGTTGTCTGTGGATCTACATGACCCTAAGAGTGCCAAAGGTAACACCAACGTCCTTTCTGGGCTGATTCAGACATATGGGAAGGGTGTGAATTTTGTTCACTGGGGTGATAAGGTATGGTCTAAACTTGAAGTTGGTGAAGTTGGTGATTTCATGAGAATTGATTTGTGCTTGTTAAGCTATTTTACAACTGGGCATTTCCATACATGCCAACCAATTCTCATGTATTTTCATATCTAATATATAAACTTTACTCTTTACATCTACGCCACCAAAATCTTTTATATCGTATAAAAATACTACCATTTTAACTTTTAAAAAGTGAAATAAACTTTTTCATGCCTTGCGAAGGTGGCATGTATGTAAAAATTGAGGTATGGGAGATATGTAAATACATAAGAATTGAGTGGTATGTATGTAAATTTTCTTTAGAGAAGATTTCGAAGTCGTTCAATGACGAACATATACTGGATGAAATGTTGCTGAACAATTATTTCCTCATTAAGATATGTGTTTGACCTTACTACATCATTTTGTTTAAATTATTTGTTATTTTTAGGCTGAGACGATCGGATTTTCGATAGGTGCGAACAAGAAACAATGTGCTTCTTCTTTGATAATTGGCCCAGGAGCAGGCTATAATCTGGTTAGTTCTTGTTTCTTCATCTGCCAGCTTCTCCCTTTTTCTGATTTTATGCTATTTTTCATTTTGTAGGAAATAATTTATCCATTTTTTTAGTCGCCTTTCTTTTAAACATTCTTCCTAGACCTTTGTTTTTAGGGGTATTTACATGCATACCACACTGTGAGTTTTGAATAAACCTTTTCTCACTGAATACATAGATAATTTACCTATAAATAGGTGAGTACAAGAGAAACATGAGTACAAGAGAAACAAAAGAGTACAAGAGAAACAAAAGAAGGAAAGAAATCTTCCTACAATAAAGTAATTCCTATAATTATGGAATAACATAAATATCAATAATTAAAAAATTATACTATGACTAAATATACCAAGTACTAAATAGAATTAAAGTAAATAATAATAATAAGGAGCGTAATTTCACACTCCCCCTCAAGGTGGGTTGTACAGATTGTACATGTCCAACTTGTTGGTTAGCTCATCAAAACTGGACTTAGGGAGAGCCTTGGTGAGAATGTCTGTGGTTTGGTCTCTAGAAGGAGTATAGACCAATTCAATGATTCCATTGTCCACCTTCTCTGAAATGAAGTTCCGATCAATCTCAATGTGTTTTGTTCGGTCATGATGAACAAGATTCTTTGCGATACTGATTGCAGTTTGATTGTCATAGAACATCTTGATAGAATTTTCTCTCATAATTCCAAGCTCCTTGAGAAATCTTTTGATCCACATT
>NW_018164496.1:2612623-2613085 GCF_001263595.1 Phalaenopsis equestris
AGCTTTGTCAATTCTTCAGTGTGATCACCGGTAAGGATGATGTCATCAACATATACAATAAGTATAGCAATCTTCTTCTCGGATCTTTTTGTGAACATTGTATGATCAGCCTTGCTTTGAGTATAACTGCACTTGATTACTGAATTGATGAGTCAGGCAAACCAAGCACGGGGAGATTGTTTGAGACCATACAAAGATTTTTGGAGCTTGCATACTTTGCCGCTAGGGAAGGACCCTTCCAGATCAGGCGGTAAATCCATGTATACATCCTCTTCAAGATCTCCATTAAGGAATGCATTTTTAACATCAAGTTGCATAAGAGGCCAGTCTAGGTTTACTGCAATGGAGAGTAGGATTCTAATGGAGTTCAGTTTGGCTACTGGGGCAAATGTCTCTTGGTAGTCAATTCCGTATGACTGAGTATAACCTTTTGCAACCAGTCGGGCTTTTAACCGATCTATG
>NW_018164496.1:2613212-2613699 GCF_001263595.1 Phalaenopsis equestris
CGGGTGTGAGAGAGCTTCCTGAATAGAATTTGGAACCTTTATGCTGTCAATAGCAGTTACAAATGCATGATAGGGAGGAGATAACCTCTCATATGAAACAAATCGGGCAATAGGATGTTGGGTGCAAGGAACATTAGAATCATCTTTCACAGGCGAGGTAAGCTCATAATCACTAGTGTCTATAGATTCCGTACCTGAGTGAGTTTCAGAGAGTTTTGGAGCCGGATTAGATTTTTGGACAACAACTGGAAGCGGTGTTAGGTCTTTCAGCAGTTCTGTTTCGTCTTGTATAAACCCGAAGTTCCTGAGGAGTGGGTTGTGTAGACTGAGGAGGTTGAATAGGAGAAGGTGTGGGTTGAATAAGAGATGAAGGAGGTTTGACGGTCAATGAGGGACCTGTGTCAGTTGGTAAAGGAACACAGGGCTGTTGTTCACTTGATGAGGGACCCGTGTCAGTTGGTAAAGGAACACAGGGCTGTTGTTCACT
>NW_018164496.1:2615782-2616099 GCF_001263595.1 Phalaenopsis equestris
GGTCTGCCGGGCAGCATCCCAGATTTTCTTAGCCGTGCTATAGAGAATAAAATTTTTGCCAATATCAAGTGTCATCGAGTTAATAAGCCAGGCCATAACCATATTATTATCGGATTTCCAAGTCTTGTATGACGGATCTGTTGTCGTCGGAGCTGGAGCATCACCAGTGAGGTAGTCATCGTTGCCTTTGCCGCATACAAACGATTGACTGCGACCATTGGAGATAATTCTGGCTGGTGAGTTTGTGGCTGGGGATGAGGACAAAATTATTGTCTGAATTGCTGGGCAATGAAGAACCAACCGCGGAGGGGGGGCTA
>NW_018164496.1:2616321-2620558 GCF_001263595.1 Phalaenopsis equestris
CACGATCGTTGGATGGCAGACGATCGCGGGATATCGCGGAAGAGTGGAAGACGCTGGATTGCAGCCGAACAATCGTTGGACGCGGACGATTGGAGAGAGCCGCGATCGGTAGATGAGGAGCTGCGCTCGGTGTAGGCGCAAAGAGAGACTTTTTTTGATGTCTCTGATACCATGTGAGTTTTGAATAAATCGTGATCGAGCGAGAGACTTTCTTTGATGTCTCTGATATCATGTGAGTTTTGAATAAACATTTTCTCACTGAATACATAGATAATTCACCTATAAATAGGTGAGTACAAGAGAAACAAACGAAGGAAAGAAATCTTCCTACAATAAAGTAATTCCTATAATTATGGAATAACATAAATATCAATAATTAAGAAATTATACTATGACTAAATATAGCAACTACTAAATAGAATTAAAGTAAATAATAATAATAAGGAGCGTAATTTCACACACACAATTCTTATGTATTTGCATATCTAATACCTAAACTTTCATATTTACATTCATAACACTCTTAACCTTGAATATCACATCAAAATATCACTACTACTAATTATTTATAAGTGAAGTACACCTTTTCATCCATAAGTTCATGACATCAAAGTGTTATAAATGTAAAGATCAAACTGTAGTTGTTAGATATGCAAGTACAAAGGAATTTTATGAATTTTCATCATGTTGGCGGTACTCATAAACTTGATTGCCCTGGATTAAATAAAATCTGAGGATGTACCAAATGGTACGGTTACTTGTGCCTACTGTTGGGATACATTCCAAGTATTTCTTGTAATTGTTTCTCATAATTAGTATTAGTTTACTAGAAATATTAAGCTAATTAAATTAATTTTAATGATTTAATCTGATTTTTTTATAACTGATTAAATTGATAAACTGAACTGCATCATTAAAGTTTTATATTATGCTAATATAACTAATCAGACTATTCAATGATTGATCTGTCTAAATAAGTTTTAATTAATGACTAGTTAATTCAACAAGTTACTAATTAATGATTAATATAATTAAAGAAATAGTAAATATAAATTAAATTCAACTATCGGATTTAAATCCTAAAAAAATTGCCAAATTGAACACACTTAAACCAACGAAGTTGCCAAAGTGGCCTTTAGGATTTTAAATGGTAATTGAAGGCATTCACCCTGCGGGTGCAGCAATTTACCTTTTGCCACTCATTAGTGAGGCAATGTCCCATTATGTAAATTAAATTAAATTATTAATTTGCTAAATTTTAATGTATTATAAAATTATCCTTTCTATCTATTTAAATAAAAAATATATGAAGAATATTGTTTGAAGTGGAGCTTTTATATTATCCTTCCTAATTCATCTGATCTTTGAACATCTTTGCTATTCAAATCTTGAATGTTCCAGCTAATCTTGATGACTTAGACGAAGATGAAGATGTCTTCTTGTTCTCAAGGCCACAACAAATTTAGAAAAGCAAGATTTATATACACACCGCTTAATTCTTATGTATTCACACATCTAACGCCTAAACTTCAATTTTTTACTTACATACCACCTTTCCTAGATATGAAAAGTTGTATTTAATCTTTTTCAAAGTTTAAATGGTGGTATTTTTGATATGATATGAAAGATTTGGATGATGTAAATATAAAAATAAAAAATGTGCTACATATGTAAATACAAGAAATTGGGTGGCATGTATGTGCATTGCTTAGGAAGATTTACATACATATAACACAATTCTTATTTATTTACATATTCAATACCTTAACTTCATTTTTTACATATATGCCACTTTACCTATGCATGAGGAGTATTTCACATTTAAAACATTAAAAGTGGCATTTTGGATGTGATATTAAACACTTGGATGGTATAAATATAAATAAACAAAGCTTAGTGACGCAAAGTGGGACACTTTCTTGTGAATGCGCCTTGATATTGGAAGTCAGGGCCTGGGAACGCGTGGGCGCCATGTCCATGCGGGCGCGGCTAATGCCGCATGCTGACCTGCTCATTCCATATAGTAGAAAGATTGAACGGTCCTTCCTTGCTCTCATTTCTCCCTATTTGGACCAGGGCCCACTCCTCTTTACCCTAAGACTATATATATATATATATATATATATATATTTTCTTGCACTGACGTTCGTTTTTTGGATTGAGTGGTGCTCCGTCTGTATTTATCTCTGGTGGTGTTGATTATTATCTCTATCCCCTTTCACATCCTCCCCATGTTGCTCCTAGTTGCCATATCTCACTGCAGCCGCCTGCAACAACATTCTTATTGCTATTTTCTGCAGTTTCAACCTCCACAATCGCCTTTCCCTCCCTCATCTTCGCTGCTATCGCAGTTCCAACCCTTCACCTTCACTGCCACCACTGTTCTCTCTCTCATCTCGCTATTTGACTGCTGTCCTGCCATCCGTAACTTCGCTGTCATCCGGAAAATATCACACCTGCTGTTTTCTGGCCGTCTAGCCTTTCCCACAACATCTTGCTGCTTTGCTTGCCACCACACTGGGTGCCCCTCCGCTTTGCTGCCAAAGTGATTCCAGCTTCTCATTTTGCTGTTCCAACCACCTACAACCCATTTCAGCTATCTCCCTCCTCTCCCTAACCACCTAACTGACCTCCACCACCCATGGATTGTTCTCTAGTGTGAGTTTGTGTTGTGTTTGTTGTGATTTTTCTTTCAAGTGTGTTTGATTGTAATAATCTATTTACTTTAAGTAATATATTTAGTTTTCCTATTGTGACTTGGGTTTACTCAGGTATCATTTAGGTGTTATATATGTGCATACATAGGTATTGTGTGGTATGTTTGTACATTACTTTTTTTTTTTTTTTTTTTTTTTTTTTTTTTTTTTTTTTTTTTTTTTTTTTTGGAGTTTTTTAAAAAAAAAACCCTATTCATATATCTAACATCAAAGCTTCATTTTTTTTTGGCATATCACCTTACCTATGCATGAAAAGTTCTATTTCACTATTTAAAAGTTAAAGTGTGTATTTCTTATGTGATAATAAATACTTGAGCGGTATACATGTAAAAAGCAAAACTGAGATGTAAATACATATGAACTGGGTGGTATGTATGTAAATTGCCCATTTTATTTTAGGAAAATTTACATACATACCACACAATTCCTATGTGTTTAAATACTCAACACCTAAACCTCAATATTTAAATAAATGCCACATTCCCTATGCATGAAAAGGTGTATTTCGCTTGAAAGTTAAAATTGTGGTATTTTTTATGCTTGGGTGGAATAAATGTAAAAAAGCAAAACTTAGGGTGTTAAATATGTCAATACATAAGAATTGTGTGGTATGTATGTAAATGCCCCTTTATTTTATTTTATTTTTGGCAGGATTTACTCTCATGTGCTGTGCTGCTTGTTATTAACAGAAGTCCAACCCTTTGGCTGAAGATGATGCTGTCTCTGAAGCTACCACTGGAAAGCTCAGCTCTGAAATCAAAAAGAGATTCACCGAACAGCTCCACGCCGAACGTGAATCTTTCAGAGCTGTTTTCGACCGAAGGCGGCAGCGAGTTGGCGGCCTATTTAATGCCGACGATGAATAGTAAACAACGGAGACGACGACGACGACGAATATTCTACAGGTCATCTATTACTCATCCCAAATATTACTCCTCTTGCTGCTTAATATGCACTGAAATTTATTTGCTCTATCATTTTTCTTTTTAACGGTGTATCAGATTGAATTGTTAAGAGATATGTGGAAGGAAAAAAAATCTGTAAATCTTCAAGAGATGTAGAAGTAGGTCAATTTTTTGTGAATAAAAGATGATAGCGTTATTATTATGTACTTTGAGCATGGTTAAAGTTGAGCTGCCAGTGCAGCTCATGAACGTTTTGACCAATTTCTATGTATTTATATTTTGTGGAAGGCACCAACCAGCTTAGGAAAAAATATTACATCAGTACTACGCACGTGGAACTAACGTGCGTAGCCAATGAAATCACGCCACGATACCTCACGCGACAAAAAAAAAAAAAAAAACGGCGCAGTAACACTGAGAATATTCCTCTCTGTGTTATTCATGTGTTATTGCGTGTTATTCATTGTTATAACACCAAGAATATTCTCAGTACAAAATAACACATGAATAACACACAATAACACCTAAATAACACAGGAAATATTCACGACAAAGAAAAAAATGAGTGCAATAATACGAGGAATATTTTCCTCCGTGTTATTCATGTGTTATTGT
>NW_018164496.1:2620658-2620902 GCF_001263595.1 Phalaenopsis equestris
GCCGTGAATTTTCTAGCACGCATCAAATATCTATGTATACATGATAATTTTATATGTCTGCTTCATTGTTGTTACAACATCCACATATAATTACACAAGTTAATTAAGTAGCCACAACATATGATGTATGACATATTGTTAATGAGATTACACAAGAACATCATGTGTGAAACTTGCCATTTCAAGCTCATGATTATCATACACCATGAACTGATGTAATATCATGATGATGCAGACGAGGACA
>NW_018164496.1:2621002-2621348 GCF_001263595.1 Phalaenopsis equestris
TAATTTTCAAATGACTCTAAGAAATCCAAACATCTGACATCAGTTCATGAAATAACTAGGACACTAGGCATGAGGGTGCACTAGATTTTGATTCATGACTGATTTAATTAGATCAAATAATGAAATTCTTACCTTAACTTGACCAAAACTAAAATCCAATGCTCCGGGATTTGAGTTTGTCTTACACTCAAATCCTCCTGGCAATTGGGGACATTCCAATATCACATAAAAATTTCCTATTCTTGGTCCTTTATATGTGATATTGTGTTTCATTTATTTTATTTGTTTTTTCCTACGATTTACCTGTTTCTGTTAAGTCCTTTTTCAGGTCATACTTTCCTCTTTT
>NW_018164496.1:2621887-2630684 GCF_001263595.1 Phalaenopsis equestris
GAGGTTACCGTGTGGTACGGTGTAAATCCTCCTGTCTTTTTAGGCTATTTGCACAGTCCGATATTGTGCAAACATAAGTCCTAAGTCCCAAATGATTTGTAGGATTGAAATATCAAATTAAATCATTTCAAAAAACATAAAGCCGAACAATAGGATACTTGGGAGTTCACCGGAGTTTTCCCAAATCTGTGATATCCCATACTTGTCATTCCTTTGAATTCCTTAAGATAATTTTTCCTATTTTGAGCTATTCCCATTTGATTTTCCCATGTCCAATCGTGAAAACCTAAACTTTGAAATCTGTAAAACAAAATCACCTGATCTTAATCGAGAGTTTTCTTAAGTGAATTCGATCATTTAAGATGTAATTAACTATAGGGACTTGCCTCTATAGGGAACCAGGAACCCAGATAAAATAAACCCTAATTTTTATATTAGATAGGGGAACTTGTTGGCCTTTTTATAAAATATTTCGCAGACCAAAACGGATGTCACAAATTCTTTAGTCTAGGTGATTGAATTCCTATTACAAGTGATATATTTATTTCTTCGGGATAAGTGTATTAGTTGTAGTATTATTTTCAATTATCTAAACTATTTAAATGTGAGACCCGTTTGGTCTCATCTATTTTAAAATTAAAATGTTACATTTAAAAAAAATCAAAAAGGTTATATTTATATTTAAATTATTTTCAAAATCACAAAAAATCATTCTTTTTCAAACCAACGAAGGTTAAAAAAAAAACGGCCGACAACTGGTCACACAAGTGGTCTATGGTTCATCCCCTTTCACTATCCTTATTTGATAGTAGCTTGATCGGAGGTCCAATTTCGAGAAGTTCCTTGCATTCCCAAGTAGATCAAAAACGCCAGCGATGAGAGGAATTGAGTATTTGTTCTTTCTGGTAATCTTGTTTAAACTCTGATAGTCATATACATGTGCAAGGAACCATTCTTGTTTTTCTGAAATAGGATTGACACTATATGGGGCTTTAGATAGTCGGATGAGTCCTGCCTCTAACAATTCTGTAGCGGCGCTTCTTCTCAATTGTCTGCGTAGCTCTGTCAGTTCTAGAGGTGTTATGCGGTAAGCTCCCATTGCTGGCTGCTTAGTTTCTGGCTCCAACTGAATCTGATGATCTATCTCCATTCTTGGTGTTAGTTATTTTGGTAATTTTGGTGGTGAAACATTTTTAAATTCCTCAAGTATTACTTCCACTTCCCTTGGCATGCCATCTTGGGGCTTTAATTCTTCATCGAAGTCATGAAGAATAGTCAAATAATTCTCTTGAGCTCATCAAATGCCCTTCTTGAATTAGACAGTTGATAACATTTTTCACTTCTTGCTTGCTAGTCCTTATTGTCGGTGTTAAGCAAGCTTGATTGTCTTCCACGATGCACCTGCTATTAACGAAGTGTATTGGAAATGCTCTTATTTGATCTAGGAATTCTAGCCCAATGATTATTTTGAAATTATTCATTGGGATGATGAAGAAGTTTAAGGTGCCTTTCCAAACTCTGACAGTGGTCTGCACTCCTATAGTCACTCCATGAATTGATCTAGCCACTGAGTTGAATGATGGAGCGTCCTCCTTTAGTTATTGCAGACTCATTCTTTTCACTTTTTCAATAGAGATGAAGTTGTGAGAAACTCTCGTGTCTATCATTACTTTTGTATTTATCTCACCTATAACCACCTCCACGAAGAGTAGCACTTTTGCTGGGGGTTTTACCATGTTGAATAGCTATATTGCCATATCACCTCATGATGGCTTGCGATGATAGAGTTTAGAGCTTTCTTTCGAGGACAATCCCTTGTTCAATTAGGTCCTTCACAAAGGAAGCAATTGTTATGCAACTTAGTTTTGTTGTTATTAAGCTTTCCTTTGTCTTTGCCCTTGGATGAGGTCGATTCATGGAGAGTCTCGACGGGTCTCTTCCTTTTGATGGTCTTTGTCTCCCCCACTTTTGACATAGGTACTCTTCTTATCTTTGAGCTCTGTTGACTCTTTTGAGTTATCAATTAAGCTTTTGGTGACGACCATGACGATAGCAAGATCTTGTACTTCACGCCTACTAAGTTCTGTCTTTGCCCACTGTTGGAGTCCATTTATGAAGTTGAAGAGAGCATTCTTCTTTGACATGTCGGGTATTTCAAGAACCAAACTAGTGAACTCCTTAATATATTCATGAATCGATCCTGTTTATTTGACCCTTCATAGTCGGGCTCTAGTCTCATCCTCTGTATTCTCGGGATAAAATTGTCGATTAAGCTCTTTTTTGAAGTCATCGAATGTGGATATAGTGCACTATCTTTCTCTGTCTCATCAATATCTAACACAACATAACGATGCCTAAGAGATAAAGGGTTGCAAGTGTGGGCTCCGAAAATTTACGACTGCTCCTCTTGAACAATTCTCTGCATTTATTTTTATTTTTTAAGAGAGTTTTGGAGTGTCGACATTTTAGAAGGCAATTTAGTTTGTAGATAAGACACAACTCAGAGATTTTGTCTTTATTTTGCGAGGACTTTTTGATCCGATGTTCAAGGTTTTTCCTAGACGCAAACCCCTATGGTTAATTACCACTCCCTCTAATGGGAGACCACTTTCGATTAAAGCTAGTCAATAATAAATAAATTTTCAACATATAATAGTAGCAGACACATGATTTTAGTTGTAGAGCTCATCACCTAAAGTTTAAAGTGGATGCTGGGGGAATGAAGACGAAATCCGATAAAAATCTCATGGTTTCGCCATGTCTGGTTGTCATGCTCCCTGATCTACTTAGTTAGAGGAGGTACTTGACCCAACCTGATATAAGAATTCTTGTCAGCAGCCATGGTTTGCGTTGTCCAAAAGATCCTTATAGATCTGGGGTGACGTTGTCCAAAAGATCCTTATAGGTATGAGGTGAATGTTTGTCTAAGGGAACAAATTTAAGTCGACCTTAGCTAATAGAAGACTTTATGCCAATCAATTGTACCCTTTTGACTCACAACTCAAAGGGTAGAAAGCCGTTGGTAAACTTACGGGCTGCGTTTGTGACCGTAATATAATGGTGTCATTTGATCCTATCAAAAGTATCTGATCATAACCGCTACTTTTGTGGAGCCATTTAACTGCAAAACAATTCAGACAGAGGTCTCGAGTCACGTCCTTACTGACATGCATTTACTTGTGAATATATTGTTACATTTGATATTACATTCGCTCTTTGTGAACTGAAGTTAATCAGAAGTTTTTCACCCTCGACAAACTGCTGCGAATGTTGGATGAAATTTGCTATTAGCTGTTAAGTGATTTAATTTGCTTGGAATTTTGGTTATATACTTTGAAAATCTTGATTTAAAAGAGCAACCCTTTCGGTTGAAATTTTCAATCAACACGACTATCATCAAGTAGTTGAACAACAACAACAACAACAACAAAGCCTTAATCCCACCACGTGGGGTCGGCTACATGAATCCTTTTTCTCTGTTGCGTCCTATTTAGAGTCATATTTTCATTTAGTTATAGTAAATTAAGATCATTTTTTATACAATAAGCCCAAGTCTTCCTAGGTCTACCTCTGCCTTGCTTAACACAAGTCGAATCTAAAACATCTTCTCTCATAATCGGATCATCAGATGGTCGACGTTTAATGTGACCAAACCATCGAAGATGACTTTCTCTAATTTTGTCCGTACCAACCCTATCATCGAGTAGTTGAACATTTAAAATTTTTATATTTGAAGTGGGAGGCATTTAGTTTTGTTAATTTAAGTTTTTTAAAAGTATAAGTCCTATTGACTCCTATCTTTATATATAGGAAGATTAGACTTGGTGATTTGGACATGTAAATTCTTATTTTAAGATTTGGACGTTTATTTCAAAATAACTGAACTCGTCAACTCCAGTCCTTGTGAGGAGAAGGATCAGACTAGTTGGATGAGACTTACAACCATATCCTTTAGACAAGGCTGTTTGATTAGCTCACACAGTATTTTCGAACCTAGTATTTGAATATTCTACACGTTGGTTGGAGCACATGCTGGCATTTAATTCTCATATATTTGAATATCTTTTCATAAGCTTAAAGACTTGCATAAGTTTTAAGTCATGAACTTAATATGGACGTTACAAAATATTGCAAAAGTATTATGATTTTACACTTTAAATGTGCCAACTTATGTTTACTAATAGAAGTGTTTTTAATCCGGTGGCGGATTTGGCATATTAATTCTTCATTTCAGCATTTAAAAATAACATTTGTCTTAAATTTAGCCTCAATTTATGATATTTAATATTTAGGCTAAGCTCAGCTTCCAATTTGTAGAACTTGTTACTCAATTTAAGTTTAGCCCTTTAGTTTATGATATTTTATATTTAACTCAGGTTACATGACCTAAATTATTGAATTTGGCATTTAATTTAAGTTTATCCTCCTCAGTTTAGCCTCAAGTAATGTTTATCCCCCAATTCTCTTACATTTAAGTCGTTTGAAAACTTAAAGAATTTAAACTTTGAAAATCATTCACAAGTTTTGACAATCTATTTTCAATTATTATTATTATTTGTTTAAAAAATTCAAATAATTTAATTTTTGAGTATTTTAGAAGTTAACAAATTTCAAATCTTAAATTATTTTAGTCTAGGATCGCCATAAATTTCAGCTACTTTTCGGTGTCGTTCTGGATTAGAGGTCTGCATTGGGGGTGCCCATCCGCCCAGCTGTCCATAAAATGCTTTGGTCAGTGTCGTGCGGCACTGCAGCCGGAAAAGTTCTTCTAATCCACCGGTCTATGAGACGCATGTTGGTCTTCACTTTTTCTGTATTTTCAGCCGAAAAGATCTTCTGATCCACCGGTTTGATACATTTTCGAGCTCAGAGTTTTGGGTTTTCACTTTTCCCGCATAAAAATGATATAAACCCAATTTTCCATACATTTATACCTTTTAGAGCTTCGACGGGGTGACAGTCTTTTGGATCAGCCATTGGAGAGTTTCGCACAAGCACATCAATTGCCGTCAAGTATGGAGCAACTGTCTGATTGATAAAGTAAACTTTGTCCTGAATTCCTTGCGTTGCCTCTGAAATTTTTTCTATTTCTCCTTCAACTTTATCTGACAATGCATATTCAACTACCAAAGTATGAATTGCAGGCGCTTCATACTTTTGTTCTCAGATCAATTGAAGACTTTCATAAAATGACTGAAGAAATAAATCTTGTCCCTGCCCACGTGATACGCTGCTTATAAGGACAAAGATATCTTCATTTCGAATTTTAAGAGATTCACATATATGCTCCAGGACCCTCTGAGCAACATAATCTCCAGCAATTTCCATCAGTTCTTTGCTATTTGCAAGATAAAAAGCATAAGTTTTTGGAATCTGGATACCTAAACGTTCATGCGTCTTGTTTTTCCAGTATTCAGTTGTAGTGTTCGGAGTCAATCATTGCAGCTGCTACAAAAGGCAAATTCTTAATGTATCCAATCCAATTTAAAGCAATTTAAAGTAATGTCCTCGCATCTCGTGTATCCACCATAGAATTGTTGGAAGAACTTGCAGGAGATGTTTCTTAAGCAAAGAATCAGGCCATTTTCATGTAACAGCTGTGTTTAAAGCAACCATATAAGCTTTGAGAGCAAGATCAATTGCTTCTTGACCCTTTGCCCAAAGGACTTGCACACTCCTGTTCATCATCTTATGCACTAAACTATGAATTATTTCATTCTCCTCGGCAGCCTTTTGATGAGTTGTCCATATGAATTGTGCATCAATGTTTCTTAAAAGAAACGCTAAGTTCATCATCAGCAAATGTCCACCAACTGGCACCAGGAGGCGGGCGCTATCCACCGCCGCTGAAGATACGATGTTGTCCTGGCGACAATGGAATGTGTCGATGTGCAACAAAAACAAAAAAAAAAGGCTATCGTTGTAAGATATAGCGGAGAAGAAGAGCGATGGGAGTTTCGAGTATCTGTATGCAAGCAAAGAGGGGTGAAGATGAGAATTTCGGTGTAGCGAAGCATGGCGGCCGAGAGGGACCAAGTGAGGGTTTCAGCGAGGCTTACCCTTGATAAAAGGGGAGTTTCTGTTGCTCTCTATGAGCTGACGATCCCTTCGTTGATCTTTCTGTTCGCTATAACCACTATTGTATCATGAGTGGGATCGGATGGGAGAGAAGTAGGCGAGGGTCTTGAAGGCTCGTGCGCATTCATCTCATATTGCCTTTCTTGTAGCGCTAATCGCAATTGTATCGTGAAGACAGGGAGGCAGTGGGGTCCTGCGTAAGACAGGGACTAGCAGATTGATCATGAAGGGAGGCGAGATAGAGAGGAATCAAAGCTGGTGTCTGCGGTCGAGAGGAAGAAAAGAAGTGGGGAGACTTCGCGTTTGTTGCCTCGAATAGGGAAGGAGGACTTCGGGGCCGAGGAGGTTCCATCGTGCGAATGAACAGAGGTTTGCTTTGAGTAGGCAGGGGGGCTTCGATTATTATTATGATGAGTGGAAGCAGTTAGGGCGTCTTGAGGCGAGATTAGGTAGGATTTTTATTTTAATTAATTATTCCTTATTTTATTTTATTCTTTTTTAGGGTCAACAAATGCCCCCAACAAATGTGGTGCGCATCTAGAGCGTACCATGTTATTGCAACTGATGAATCATGCAGATCTCCAAAAACTTAGATGGATGTCACATTGAGAGTTTAACTTTGCGGATATCTGAGAATGACCCCAGATGTCAACACATTATGAAGTTCTAGTTGGGTATGCAGGCTTATAAGATTATAAGCCAACTTTGGTTGACACAACCTCTAACTTGTCACTCATTTGGATAGTAGATTGAGCTTATATTTTGCTCTTTACTTTTGCTAGTTGGACTTTGATGAAGAAATTGACTTCCGGTTCCAACTTTATGTTTTGAGAGACTTGTTGAAAGAATTGACTTTAATTGTCTCTGCGGACTTGTCAGGTGAACAAGCATACATTCAGTCCTAGCTTTGTGCTTCGATGGACTTGTTGAAGGAATTGACCTGAATTGCCTCCACGGACTTGTCAGGTGAATGAGCATACCTTCGGTCCTAGTTTGTGCTTTCGTGGACTTGTTGAAGGAATTGACCTTCGATTTTAGCTTTGTGCTTTTGTGGACTGATTGAAGGATGCATGTCAATGATTTAGCCTTTGGTCTTTTGTTGAGTCAGTGACAAGAGATCTTCGGTCCTGTGCATGGTGATTTATCAGACTTGTCGATGATTGAATTCTCTTAGGTTAACATCGAGCTTTGAATGAACTTTTGGGATAAGTTGTTCTGTCCTTTGCTTTTCGCTTTATCGAACTTATTGAAGAAGAGAATTCTTTCAGTCTGTGCCTTGTGCTTGATCAGACTATTTGAAAAAGTATTGTTTTCTTTATTTGAACAGACCATGAAGCTTGGCTTGATGCCTTCTTTAGCGATGAATATTCCTTTGATTTTTCCTTGAAAGTTTGACTATTCAGGAAAATCTTTTTGATTTAGTTTGCTTGAACTTATCAAGTTGAATAAGCTTGAAACTTGACAGTCTTTGTCATCAGACTAGTAAAACAGGTGCTTCTTCACTGCGGTTGTTTTTATGGCTTATTGAGTGAAGAGAGTTTTCAGCGACTCGGCCATATTTGGATTTGTTGAGTCTGATCTTTAGGACCTGTTTGAGTCTCAGATTTAGACTGCTAGGAGTTTATGCTTTTTCAACTTAATAAGCTTGAGCTTATAAAGTCGAGTCTCTTTTTTTATATCACAAGGTTTTGGAACTTATGGAGTTGAGAATGTTTTGGCTTGACCGCATATCCATTTTTTGAGTGTAGTTTATCTCTTGGATTTAACTTTAATCCATCAATTTATTGAGAAAGTCACATGGATTTGGATCATTTGAACTTGCCAACTGAATGAGTTTGGGAACTAGACAACTCTCATCATCATTCTAATAAAGCGAAAAGCAATGGGCAAAACAAGTTATCCCAAAAGTTCATTCAAAGCTCGATGTTAACCTAAGAGAATTCAATCATCGACAAGTCTGATAAATCACCATGCACAGGACCGAAGATCTCTTGTCACTGACTCAACAAAAGACCAAAGGCTAAATCATTGACATGCATCCTTCAATCAGTCCACAAAAGCACAAAGCTAAAATCGAAGGTCAATTCCTTCAACAAGTCCACGAAAGCACAAACTAGGACCGAAGGTATGCTCATTCACCTGACAAGTCCGTGGAGGCAATTCAGGTCAATTCTCTTTTATTGAGGCCGTTTTTATGGCATGTTGAGTAAGATGAGCTTACTCATTCACTACGATCGTTTTTGTGGTTTGTTGAGTGAAACGGGCTGTCAGCGATTCGACCATATTTTGGGCTTGTTGAGTTCGACCATTTTGCCTTTGCCCCACATGAGCCTTAGAAGTGAGCTATGGTAGAACTTGTCTTTTCAACTTAACTTGTTAAAGCATGCAAATCTTGAAGACTTCTCAGTTAAACCTTCAAGTTACTTGGTTAACCAAAGAGAAAAATGATTGACTTTTAAATTTTATCACTCATATTTTGCTTGATAGCAAAAATCTTAAGCAAATATTTGGAGATCTCAGAATTAAAGCACGATGTCAACCCAAAAGGAATGAGATCTCGATGTTGGCATGATGTCAACCTTTATCACTGAGGATTTCAACCATTAATTTATTGTCAATCTCAAAAGAGAAGCCCATTATCCCATTAACACATTTGGGGATTTCGACATCAGACACGATATCAATCCAAATAAACTAAAATAATGCCTCATGTCTTATC
>NW_018164496.1:2630694-2640056 GCF_001263595.1 Phalaenopsis equestris
GGGACTGGGGATTTTATGAGCAGCTAGAAATGCATTCTTGTATTACAAAAGAGTTTTCAGGAAATTATCTTCTATAATTTCTGTTGGCTTATGTTTTCTTTGAATAACTTGATAGACTTCTTGTTGGGCTTGCATAATGATTTGTAAAAGAAAGTGAGGAGCAACTAAAGTTGATTTCTACTAGTTTACATTTGATGATCTTTCTTCCAATGGGGATTGTTGATATGTTTGTAATGGAGAGTGAGGAGCAACTGAAAACTCCGACTAGCATGCATGTGATGATCCCTCTTCCAATGGGAATTGATAATATCTTTCATTCAGTTATTATCTACTTATTGGGGAATGAGGAATGATCGAAGTCATATCCTACTAACATAAATTTGGTAACACCTGTTCCTACGGGGTTTAATCGAGG
The DNA here is from genome assembly GCF_001263595.1 of Phalaenopsis equestris. Classification (NCBI taxonomy): domain Eukaryota; kingdom Viridiplantae; phylum Streptophyta; class Magnoliopsida; order Asparagales; family Orchidaceae; genus Phalaenopsis; species Phalaenopsis equestris. Next base: position 2,631,110 of record NW_018164496.1, read on the forward strand.
ATCATCTCCTTTGATTTTGTCTGACTAATTTAATCAGTTGAGAAAATCTCAAAATTTGAATCACTTGACTTATCAAGCTGGATAAGTTTAAGCAAGACAACTATTATCATTAGATGGACAAAACATAGTCTTATTCACTATCACCGTTTTTATGACTTGTTGAGTGAAGAGTACTGTCATCGACTCGACCATATTTGAGCTTGTTTAGTCCGACCTTCAAGACTTGCTTGTGTCTGAGACTTGGGCTGTAAACGAACTTTTGCTTCTTCAACTTGATATGTTAAAGATCACCAGCTCAAAATTCTCTCATGACTTTCTCAATTATGATAAGTTTGAGAGATGAATCAATAGCTTTGAGATTGTCTTATTTATACTTTGCTTGAAGATAGACTCATTTTTGCTCAAATTGACGGAGTATAACTTTGGTATCAATATGGTGAAAAATTCAATTGGAGATCTCACATCCAACATAATTTCAACCCAAGTGATAAAGTATAGAATATGTTTGGGGTTCTCAACTTGAAGTTCGACATAATAGGAGAAAAATATATTTAGGGATATCGGCCTAGTGCTCGATGTCAACCAAATGAAATAAGTGGCCCCTTATCCTGATAATATGGTAAATCCTAATGCTAGCTAAATATATTTGAGGATCTTAGCTTACAGCTCATGTCAACTCAAATAAATATATATATTCCCTTTTATCTTAAAAATGAAGAATATCAGAGGCCATCTTTGAGCTTGATACAAAGGTTGAACTAGCGTCTTTTGTTTTATACTTCAACTTAATCATACTTGTTGAAGAAGAGAGGAATTCCTTGAGTAAGAGCTTAATGCTTGTTCTGTCTTATTGAAGAAGCTGCTTTCAGTTGGCTTGATGTCTTATTAAGCAAGGATCATCTTATTTGACTTTTATCTTCATTTTTAGATCAGGTGAGAAAATTTGATGCATCTAAATCATTTGACTTTCTTAAGCTGGGTAGACATGCTTTTGTTGTCGTTAGACTGACCAACGGGGCTCTTCACCATGACCTTGGCTGGTAGTGAAGAGAAAATCAGTAACTTGACCACCTCTTAGCTTGATAAGTCTGGCCACCGTCTGAGTCCTAGACTTTAGCAGTAAATAGTCTTACTGACAATCGAGACTCTTCACTATAATATTGGCTTGTTCAGTGAAGAGAAAATGCCAATAACTCGACCACCTCTTGGTTTGATGAGTCTGGCCTTCACCTGAATCCTTGACTTTAACAATGAATATGCTTGTGCTTTATCGTCACAGACTCACAAACGAGGCTTTTCACTACGACATTGGCTGATAGTAAAGAGAAAAGCCAGTAGGTCAGTTATCTCTTGGTTTGATGAGTATGGCCTCCGTTTGAGTCCTAGACTTTAGCATAGGATACTTTATGCTTCTCCAACTTAATTGCACAAACTTATAGATTTTCACAGATTTTCTCACTTGGCATTTTAAATCTCAGCGAGTTTTGAAGATGTGCCTCTAACATTTAGAATCATCTTATACATCTTGTTTGGAACTTATTCTTTTTGGATTATTAAACTTAACACAACTTTATCATTGACAATTTGAACATCGTCTCAGGGGTCTTGGCACACAACATGATGTCACACGCGTTACTTGGGGATATCAGAGGAAGAAGAAGCCCTTTCGCGATTTGGACTATTGAATGAAGCAGGAGCTCTTTGCGACTCGGAGGAGCTCCTCACATGCAACTCCAAAAACAGAAAGGAAGCTCGTGAAGGCGGCCAACCAAAATGAACTGGGGGTATTTTTTTTAAGGCATCGACTTAAGAAACTATTTATAGCTAAGGGAAGGCTTGGGCGGATGTGGCATACCTAGGTGGCGCTGAGTTGGCGTTGAGGTGGCTAGGGAAGGAAAAATCAATTATACAACTTAATTAATTATGTAAGAGTATTATATTATTTCACACTTTTATGTTATGTTTAGTTTTAAATTATACAACTTAATTAATTATGTAAGAGTATTATGTTATTTCACACTTTTATGTTATGTTTAGTTTTATTATTCTATTTTTAATGAAATTGAATTATTTTATTATTATTTCTTATTTTGTTTCAATTTTATTTTAAGTTTATATTGAATGATTTCGTATTTCTTTTATTCAATTTTAAGTCATTTTAGAATTTGGATTAATTATATCTCAATTTTATTTTGTTTATAATTTCAATTTTATATTTGAATCCTTATTTGCATTGATTAAACTTTTTAAAAAATTTTTATTCGGAATTGCTTTAAAATTTTCAAAGCTTAGAACTCTTTTATTATTATCATTTATTATTATTATTTTATTTAATTACAAGTTTGTTAAAAATTTAATTTTATTTATGTTTAACTAAAAATTTAATTAAAATTATATGATTTGATTGATTTTTTTTAGATGTGATTTTTTTTATTAATTTCAGTTTGAATTTAAAATTTTTCGATTTTGATTTATGTATTCAAATCGAAACCTATCTAATTTCATTTTAATCAATTAAAGTTTCTATTTTAAATTAAAATCCAACCATGGCTTTTAAAGTGATCGTGAAACATATTCGAATTCATTTCGAACCAAATGCGTAAATTAAGAGCAAACATTAAGCTCAATTGAGTAATTTTTATATGATCGAAAGACACTTAAAGCATAAAGTCAAGTCTCTAAGTTTGAAAATGTTGCTTAGGACATTTTAATCCTACAGGAACTCAACTCGAGCTTCAATAATTTGACCTTAATCAACTCAAACAAAGCTTGAGGATTCAAGGTCAAATGCATAAAACTACAAGGAGTTAAGAAATAATTCAAATTTCTAGTTGGTATGGGCCCCAACACTAGTCATCTAGGCAAAGCCACTAAGAATTTATGAGGCTAGACCCTAATAGAGCGAGAAAGAGACAAACCTCATAAAAATGAGGTCAACATAGATATACCAGATGTATTGATATAATCCATATTATTTGGCTTGCTCAAATTTAATTGAGATTGTAAGTTTCTTTGCCTTCCTAGAAGTGAATGGTTTATATATTCTATTGAATGACAATTGCAACTGGAAAATGTTGCTTTTAAAAGAAAAAGTTTTTCTTAATCTCACATGTTTGCCTGTGAAAATTTTTGTTGTTCAGATATCTATTGCTTTTCCTGACGATGGCTCATGGAAGCGATTTCATAAACAACTTCAGCATTTCCCAGTGGTAATATGTCAGTCAAAGGAATCCTTTTAATGGAATGGCATGATCTATCTGGCAGTATTATGTTATTTTGATTATGAGAAATCTTGATTCTCAGATTGTCTGTACCAAAGTTAGGGAAGGTGACCAACGATTTGTACGGTTGAAAGAGGGAGACCCTAGAGGTCGCCATGTTGTTATAGTTGATGACTTTGTACAATCAGGAAGTACACTAGTTGAATGTCAGGTAGGAAAGTTCTTTCTGACATTCTATTTTCCGTAGTTTTTGCTCATTATATTAAAATATCTCTCTTTTTCACAATTGCTTGCCTGTGTTTTTTTTTCTGTTTGTTATACTTTTATATTTATATTTGACTCTAGTTTGCATCTGTACGCAATTTTTTTAGAAAGTACTAGCAGCTCATGGAGCGGCAAAAATCAGTGCCTATGTAACACATGGAATCTTCCCAAAGAAAACATGGCAGCGATTTAAGTATGATGATGGAGGTATTTTTTCTCAGTGAGATTAGTTGATTTGTCAACATTATTTTGTTATTTTTTTTACCATTTCTATTAGAATGTAAAGCTTTTGGCTGGTAAAGCTTTTGCAGAATGTAAAGCTTTTGGCTGGCCCTTCAATGTTTTTTTTTTTCTGTCAAATTTTTAGTGCCCGAAATAGTTAAAATGCAGAGAGAGTGCAAAGCCGAGAAAATTCCACAATAATTTGCATACATGCTTTGGTCATAGGCTTGTACACATTATTTTGTTTAGTAGTAACTACTGTTTGGTCACTTAATCTTTGATTCAAACAATGGAGACCTATGGTTGGTCCTCTTGAATGAAGGGAATTGCAATGACATGTAGAGTCGAGGATGGGCATGAAGATTATATTGGAGTCCAAAGAGGACTTCAACCTAACTCTGACAAGAAACAATAATCTAACAAACTAGTTAATGGGCTAGATTTTTCTGAGTTTTAATCTCAAAGTGATTACCTGGTTATTTGTAGGCAATTTAATCATAGAGCATCACATTTATCTAATTTAGTTCCCTAAGCATACAAACATTGATCCAAAATAGTTCCTTAAGAATTAAGTTGAGAATTTTTTTTCATATTCAAGGAACTTTATTGGAGTTGATTTTGTATCTATTTGAGGGATCATTTTGGATCAATTTTGTGTAGTTGAGGGCCTATATTGAAGAAATGGATACTCTGTAATTTAATTAGTTGCGTGCAAATAATCAGGAGATTGATTGGATTTAATCTTATTATTCTTTGTTAGGCTTTGATGTAATTCATATTTGAGGAGTCTTGAAATTAATTATGAGGGAAGATCAAAATTTTTGCGTACAGGGTGGTGGATTACTTAGCTTTATAACCTAGCATTGGTTAATAAAAAATACAGTAATTGATATTTACCGACTTCCGAATCTTAGTAAATGAGCCGTTGATATCTACTTCATTTTGTACCATTGATTCCCTTTCAAATTATTAGATTTATTGTTGTCACGTCCTGGCTCGGGACTTGTAATTAACAAAGGCGGGTACACACGGTTGGACAGTGAAAATTTAATTTTATATAACTAACATTTTAATAATGAAAGAGCTAGAAGCAATGTAAAACTGTTAAATTTTTCTTATTTTTGATTGACCGAGTCTTCTATAAATATTTTCTCTTATATCGCACATCTTTAATTAATTAATTAAATCTGAAATATTAGTTTAAAATAACAACAATTAATGAATGAAAGTACACATACCTCAAATGAAAAACCGAGGATATTTTTCTTGCATCTCATAGACTTTCTCCCAAGTAACATTCTTCTCCAGTACATGCGTCCATAAAATTTTCACAAAAGGGATCTCTGTTCCGCAGCTTCTTCACATCATTATCCAAATTTCTTTCATGCTCCGCAACATAAGTAAAATCAGGTTGTATGTAAAATGAGTCTACTAGCTTCAACTGCAATATATTTTCTGAGTGCAAAAATGTGAAAAATATTATGCACTTTTTGCATATGAGATGGTAAAGCCAATCTGTAAGCTACATTTCTAATCCTCTCCACAATATCAAATGGACTGACAAATTTGGGGCTTAATGTTCCGGCCTTCCCAAAATGTTGCACACCCTTCAATGGACTCACCTTGGTAAAAAGAAACTTTTCAATTTCAAATTCAACATGTCTGTGCTTGGCATCGTAATGTTTTCTCTGTCTATCCTGCACTGCCCTCAATCTCTCTGATCAGTCTAATCTTCTCAGTAACATCATCAACCAAGTCAGCTCGATGAACTTTTTTTGTTAACATAATTGTATTTTGCACTTCCTTCCATACAAGCTTATTATGGAGCCATCACAATGCTAGCCTGGTAACTGTATTACAAGCAAGCTCTCTTAATGTTTTATGTGATTCTCAGGCTCCACCAAAGTCAATGACACAACCTTAGTAGATCCTACAAGGTATGAATATTCCCCTCTGACTGACCATATGTCTGAGGGTGAAATGTTGTACTTAAAGTCAGTCATGTGCCCAACGCTTCCTGAACCTTTTTCCAAAACCTGGAAGTAAATCTGCCATCTCTGTCGGAGATAATAGAACACTCTATGCAATCTCACAATTTAATCCACATACAACTTGGCTAGCTTCTCCATTGGATTTGTCTGTCTTATGGGCAAGAAATGGGCAGACTTTGTCAGTCTATCAACAATTACCCAAATACCATCTCGGCCCTATCACGAAATTCATCGCAATCTCTTCCTATTTCAACTCAGGAATCAATAAAGGCTGCAACTTACCTCTAGGAAGCTAATGTTATGTCTTTATTAACTGACAAGGACACTTAGCCACAAATTCTGCAACACTACTCTTCAATTTCGGTCAACAAAATGCTTATTTGAGACCTTGACACGTTTTATTGTGCCCTGGATGAATTTTGTAGCCAGATAAATGTGCTTGCTCCAGAATTTCCTTACTCAAATTATCAACATTTGGAATATAAACCATGCCTTTATATCTCAATAAATCATCCCGATCCGGCAAATACCTCTGCAAAGTGCTCACTTTAACCCACTCCGGGATTTTCTGAACACTGCACGTAATCTAGGCAACCCAATCACGAAACTCATCGCAATCTCTTCCTATTTCAACTCAGGAATCAATAAAGGCTGCAACTTACCTCTAGGAAGCTAATGTTATGTCTTTATTAACTGACAAGGACACTTAGCCACAAATTCTGCAACACTACTCTTCAATTTCGGTCAACAAAATGCTTATTTGAGATCTTGACACGTTTTATTGTGCCCTGGGTGAATTTTGTAGCCAGATAAATGTGCTTGCTCCAGAATTTCCTTCCTCAGATCATCAACATTTGGAATATAAACCATGCCTTTATATCTCAATAAATCATCCTGATCCGGCAAATACCTCTCCAAAGTGCTCACTTTAACCCACTCCGGGATTTTCTGAACACTGCAATTTATGTCTAAAGAATATTCAATTCAGCCCTTCTAAGTTGATTGCACTGACAACTGATATGATTAAATGATACTGTCATCACCATAATCAACTATAGATAGTTTCAACTTTTTTAGGTCTTCAAGTAACTACCCTACTGAGTAAACAAGTAATTCAAATTAATTGAAGCTTTCCTACTTAGCACATCTGCAACCACATTTGCCTTTCTCGGATGGTAGTGAATTTCCAAATCATAAACTTTAATAAACTCTAGTCATCTTCTCTGCCTTAGGTTCAGTTCTTTCCGAGTAAAAACTTACTTCAAACTCTGGTGGTCAGTAAATACCTCGTATCTCACTCCATGTAGATAATGCCTCCATATCTTGAGTGCAAATACAACTGTTGCAAGCCCCAAATCATTTGTGGGATAATTTCTTTCATAATTCTTCATTTGTCGTGCTGCATATGCAATTGGTTCTACCAAGCTTCATAACTACACAACCCAAACTCCTCAAAGATACTTCGCTGAAAATCTGAAACCTATAAGAACCTGAAGGAATGACCAAAACCGGAGTAGACATTAAGCAAGTCTTTAGCTTCTAAAAAGCCTCCTCAAAATAATCTGACAATTTGAATTTTACTACCTTTTGAGTCAATCTTGATAATAACACAGCAATCTATGAGAACCCCTCGACAAATCTCCCGTGATACCCCGCCAAACCTAGAAAGCTCCTGACCTCAGTGATAGTAATAGGTCTTGGCCAAGTTGCGATTGCCTTGACATTATTCTGATCCACAAAACTGTCCTCACTGATAATGTGCTCAAGAAAATCACACATTTAAGCCAAAATTCATATTTAGAAAATTTAACATAAAGTCTATTCTCCTTCAAGACCTGTAGGACATGTAAATGATTTATATAGCTGGCTTCATCACTTGAATACACTAGAATATCATCTATAAAAACAATCACGAAAGTATCTAAAAACTATATTTAAACCCTGTTCATCATGTCCATGAGAACTACTAGTGCATTTGTCAGTCAAAATGACATCACCATGAATTCATAGTGCCCATATCTTTTTTTGAAAGCAATTTTTATTTTGTCTTCTTCTTTAATCTTTGACTAGTGATAACCTGACCTCAGATCAATCTTTATCAATCCTCGGCAGTAGATATTTGTTTTTAATTGTGAGCTTATTCAACTCTCTGTAGTCAATGCACATTCTGAAGCTCCCACCTTCTTCAGAAATAATACTGGAGCTCATCAAGGTGAGGTGTTAGGTTTGATGAACCCCTTATCTAGCAACTCCTACAGCTGGCTCTTGAACTCCTGCAACTCTTTAACTGACATTTTATACGGTTCCTTGGATATTGACTCAGAACCCGGTAAGAGCTCAATAGTGAAATCAATCTCTCAAACTGGTGGTAACCCTGGTAAATCATCAAGAAAGACTTTTATATATTCTCTTACCACCGGAGTATCACCCAAAAACTGTACTTCCTTGGAAGTATCCATTACTTGAGCAAGAAAACCTTGATTTGCACGATTTAAGAATTTGTAACCTTTCAAACAGGTAATTATCATACATGTCAATCTTCTATCACCACAAAATTTATCGTATGCTTCCCTGTGTATATTTATGTGATGGTCTTCTTATTGCAGTAAATAGTGATAGTTTTTAGAGATTCAATCCATGTTTAAAATCACCTGAAATTCCACCAGGGTTAACACAGTAATTTGTGCCTCAAAATCTTTTCCGTCAATCATAAGTTTCGCTTTACATGATTGACTAACTTCCAGAAAAACATCATTTGAATTCTAAATGAGAATATCATAGGTATAGAAATGATACTCAAATCACATCACTTTAATCAGTTCCTCAGCTATAAATGAGTGTAATGCTTCTAAATCAAACAATACTCCTATGGGCCTACTCTGAAGATATATGATGCATTCATTTATATCATTGCATTGAATATTTAGAGTCGAATTATTAATATATTAAAGTTCTTACAGGTTATTACGAGTGATATGACTTAAATTTTATTTTGCTAAAAAATTGAATGTGGTTAAAATTCTTGAAACATACTGGTGATAACTTTTTGAGAGTCCTAAGCTTCCTTCCGTGAAAATATGCATAAACCATGGGTTGGACATTCTGTTGGGTCTGAATAGGATTCGACACACCCTGAAGATTCAGCTATCCGCATACCATTGCTCTTCTGAGGTGGTGTGACATTGCTTTTGAATTTTGCTGGAGACCTCTGACTTAATCCAGAATAGTTCCTCGCCATGTCCTAGCGGG
>NW_018164496.1:2640156-2665527 GCF_001263595.1 Phalaenopsis equestris
CCCCTCCCGGTTTCCCCCGGCGTACAGAGGCCTCCGAAACTCCCATCTTCCTCGTCCTCTCGCTCAGCTCAGGAAGGTAAGCCGCATCTTTCTCGCCCCTTTGCTAGCTTCAGCTTCTTTGAATCCCATAAATCCGACTTCCAACGGGATTGATTAAATCCAGCTACCAAACAGCCTATTAAGCTGACGAAATCTTCTCTGTGATCAGATAGAAAAGGAAAGCTAGGGTTTTGTTTCATCCTGGTTCGATGGCGATGCACGCGGGGGTTGGACTTTCTAAAGCCGCGTTCTTGATAGGGGCTGGTAATCCTATTGCTTGAATGTTTTCTATCCGACCTTCTTGGACTCTGATGGCGATTCTTTGATTGTTGTTTAGGTTTCACGGGATCAATACTGCTGCGTAACGGGAAGCTCTCTGATCTAATAGGCGATCTTCAGGTGTGGTTGTTTCTTCCTGTTGTTTTATGTTTGGAAGTATCGACATACATACCACTTTAATTCTATCTATTTACTTGTATACCACCTAAACTTCAATTTTTTTCATGCATAGCACTCTACCTATGCCTGAAAAAATGTATTTCGTTATTAAAAGTTAAAATGGTGGTATTTTCTAATGTGATATAAGTGTAAAAAAAATTAAAGTTTATGTGTTTGTTATGTAAATTCATAGGAATTGGGTGGTATGTATGTAAATATTATCGGATATGTTGGACTAATTATGGATGATAAAATTAATGGTTAGTGTGATTAGCATGAATGATTGAATCAATATGCTATTTCTGGAAGAATTTTGGGTTAATTGTTGGTGCTGTAAATTTCATTTGCAGAATTTGCTGAAGTCGGCAGAGGAGAATGGTGTTGATTCTACTGATTCTGTTGTTGCACAGGTTTGCTTATTCTTTTCTTCGGTTTTACTTTTCCAGCTTGGTATTTTTGCATGGGGTTTGTACCTTCGCACTTTTGTATATTTGTATGTATTTACATATCTAAAGCCGAATTGTGATATTTACACTTATAACACCATAGTATCATAAACCGATGCACGAATATGCATTTCACTTTTGAAAAGATAGCTATGGTGGTATTTTTGATGTGATGTTATCTACGTGCGTAATACTGATGTAATATTTTTTCCCAACTTAGGTTGTTCGGAGCCATAAGAGGCCAACATTAACCAAATAAAGTAAATTTGTTAATTTTATGCCAAAATTAAAATTAATGACAAAAAAATCGATTAAATACCTGATTTTTTAACAAGTCTCGAATATTATAGGAAGATTTAAGTGTCACTTAGTTCTTATGTATTTATACATTTAATAAATAAACTTTAATTTTTTTGCATTTATGTCACTTTATGTGTATAAAAAAGTGTATTTCACATTTTAAAAATTAAAATGGTGCTGTTTTTTATTTGATTTAAAAATTTGAAATGTTTTAAAGGTTAGATATGTAAATACATAGGAATTGGGTGCTGTGAGTTTTTTTTTTTTATTTTTTATTTTTATGGTAAAAATAAATTTCAAGCGCTTTAAAATTTTAGACTTTTGATTGGAAGTAAATAAATTTAAAGTAATATTTTAACGAATGTTAATTGTTAGATATCTATGGTCCTAGCTAGAATTCAAACATTGCTCAGATTGAAATCACAATTTCTTAAAATTTGAGGTATGCTTGTGTCAACATAATTGGATATATCCTTTGCCAAAGAACAAAGTACTATTAACTTGATTCATTTACTGTCCCTGGTTTTTTTTCTTAATCTTTTGTCTTCCATTTGGCCATCACAATCAATCTCGATCACAAAAATATCATTTATTCATGTATGAATATTACAAAAAATAGCATGGATTAAATTAATAATTTATTTATCTAAATAATACTAAAAATCATGATATAATATTAGGTCCAAATGAGATACATCGGGCTGTATAGAGGTATTGGTGAAATTGGAGTAACTTGCTTAACAAATCTTTGAAGGGAAAATTTAAAACTATGATACCCAATATTAAGTACAATAAAATTTTTTGTGCATGCTGTAATTATAAAAGAGTTTTTTTGGATCAAAATGAAATTACTAGTGATGAATAGGTATGAGATGTGGTGGGGTAAGGTTTCATGCTTAGAAGCATGCTAAGAGTTAAACAAATTGAAACTAGGCAATCATTCCTGTTGATGAGTTTAGCTCTTTTAGCTAATGATGATATTAATGTGTTAGCTATGTAATTTTTAAGGATTATAAGGTGCCATGGCAAAAAAAAAAAATCTAGTTATTAATTTCACTAATAGAGATAAGTTAACACCATATTCGGGAGTATTACATCTTGTTTATTTTGACTTTTATTTCTTCATTACTCAAATTTCATTGATGGGATTTTAATTTACTGCCATGCTACTTCGCATGCTAAATTTGTTTTTAAATCATGATCTTTAGGTCAACAGATTGGCCATGGAGATTCGTCAACTTGCTTCGGCACGTTCAATTACTGTTGTGAATGGTGGTGGTTCAGGGGAAGGTATGTTTAATGCTCATTGATGAAAATCAAGTAGCGTTCAATGTATGTTATGTAAAGTAAGGTTGGATGGGGACTATTCAATTAAGAGACATATTTTTGTGGGATGAGGAAGTTATTTTTTATTTTCTATGTTGTTATTCTTACACATTCGGCTTATACCTCTCTCTTTGGATGCATCTCATGCCGCTCTCTCTTAATTCTTTTACATTCATTTGTCTTCTCTTCCCATTCCTCTTATTCTATTTCCCAGCATGTTTCTCATGCATCATCTATCACAATTCGGGTCTGGAAGTTGGTACACCCTGATAACACAAGGTGCAATAAAAATAATTGAGCATGTTTTGAATTTTATAAAAAAATAATTATATAGAGATAATAATTAAAATAAGCAAGAAAAGACATATTTATGTTATTTTATGGATTAAAATGTTAAACTGATACAACTGAAAGAAATAAGAGAATAAATGAATGAGACTGATGAGAGATTGAAAAAAAATAAAAAAAATAAATCTAAAGTTGAAAAGTATGTTTAGGTGGAGACAATTTAGAAATCGGTTGGCTGAAATCTGTTAAATAAAAATATCAACGAGCGAGTTTGATAAATCAAACTCAATAAATAAAATTAATTCATTAAAGTATATATGGTAGAAAAAAAAGTTGCAATATGAATAACAAATAAGCATGATTTGTTATATTGATAACATAATTTGCAAAATAATGTCAATAGTGATGATCATGAATAAGTGTAAATTAACTAATACACTTTTATGTAAATATTTGTACGCAACAATGGCAACTGTCTCTGTATCGATATGATTCATCAATCATTTAGCAGTATTTGATAATATACAATATTAGTATTTATACAATCGGTTAAGTTAGATATTAATCTCATGAAAATTCACTGATTTCTCTGAGAATTCGTTCGTCCAGCAAACAATAATAATAATAATAATAATAATAAAATGATACCTAAATATTATATTATAATATCACTTATATTTCATAAATCACAATAAAAGCATATGAACTAAACTACAAAATGTCCTGAGTATTTATAAACAATTATGAAATCATAATAATAAGATTTCACATAACAACATTATAAATAAATAATAATTATAGAAACATGATATACTAGTAATTAAATCGAAATCTATACATCAATAAAACAAAGCTACACACAGGAAAGTCATTATGAATTTAATACAAGTAATAAGGTTAATGACCCCAACTAAGAATCATATGTTTATCTCATAATAAAGAGTAGTTAATTTCTTTTGTAATGGTACTAAAAACTTTACATAAGTTTTAATGGCTCAACCATTATTAATTCCTATCTTTTTTTTTCTCCCATATCTTTGATTGCTCCCATTTGACTCATTTGCTAGTTATCTCTTCCAATATTGTCTTTATTTCTTCTTCTCTCACTCATTCGCGCATCTTTTTCTCCATGGGCCCTGAAAGATCCCCACCTAACTCTATTATATTAGATGTTTATTTTGTTAAATCTTTAGGAGAAAGTTTTATTAATTCAATAATACATTACCCAAATTTTTACCCTTGTAAGGGGGCTCCTTATTTATGGTTTAAGACATCTTCTATACCCAAACTCCTATTGTTTAAGGTGACCTTACAAACCTAAGGGAAAGATTGTTGAAGTGGTCAATTCAAGGAAACTTTTGCTAATAGAGGGCTCTTCCCCATTTTAGCCATTATTGGCTCATAATTCATAGTCTTAACCACTAAAGAATAGTCAGAGATGCTCTTCGTCTAATTATCATGTTTTTGAAGCACATTTTAGGCATGATCACTGACCTAGGGGACTTGGCTACACCCTTATTAATGTGATTTTTTTAACTGTGATCTTATGATGTAGATATTTTGGGGTAGCTTACATGTATTTATAAGCCGATTCTCCTTTATTTTTGTGGATTAAAAAATGAAATATTTTCATTGAAAATCTGAATTAGATGAATGAAGTAGGGCAAGGCGTAAATTGAATCAAGGATGTAATGTATCAGCAATAAAATTGAGATCCTCCATGTTCAGATTTGTGGTGTTTCCAAATCAAGTTTCTGCCATTCTTTGTACAAGAAACAATTATCAGTAAACTTCTCTTCTACAAATTAAATTACTATAAATCATGAATCAGTTTTTAGCAATTTGTGGACTCCTATCTTCTTGAACTGGCTACAACAATATGTGTGAAAGAAGTTTCCATTTCATGTTATTTATTCCAAACTAGGAAAGTAGGTCCTCATAGTTTTTTTGTGTTGATGCTAACGTCAATAGCATGAGAACTGGTAGGAGTAAGAACTTATCTGATAGCATTACTATCAATTTTTTTTTTCTTTGATAAAATCATAAAATAACTATATATTTCAAATTGTTTTTTGCTATCTTGATAAACAAGGTTCTTATCAATATAGATTGAGGTTAATGATCATAAGAGATTCATTGCGCCTTCGATTTTGATCCGACTTTCTTAAAGGTATTTTTTATTCATATCCGTTCATATTTACAATAAAACATTAGACATCATGCCGAATTTAGCCTATTCACTGTTCTTATATACCAGACTATTTTGTTCAAAGGAGTAATATTCAAATGTGAAGTTTGGATCAACAGCAGAGCCAATCCAATCCATATTGTACTATATTCGTACACTTGATTTGAGCTTTTTTTTCTTAATAACAATCGTTTTCCTTAGATATTTCAAAATTCTACATACGGTCTCCATGTGCCTCTCTCTTTGATTAGTCATCAATTGGCTCATAATAGTTTTTCAGAACCTAATGTCTTGTTTAGTATCTGGATGACATGTAATTTTTCTTACAAGTCTGTGATATATCCTTTACCAACTTCAAATTTTGATGTTGACTATAGGTTGGTAAGCTGGTTCACCACTCAGGAATCTACATTTTTCTTAGAGTTATATGTCATATTCTTTTTGGAAGACAGATTCCTTTCTTTGACTGGCAATTTTCATTCTTAAAAATAGTGTTAACTTTTCTTTGTAGACAACTATTTCTTCTTTTGATGCAACAATCTCCATTTCTAGTATATATTGAAGGTTTTTTGGATCTTTGATGTCATTTTTGTAAGTCTTTTATTGAGATTAATCAATTATTCTTCAAATTTTCAGTGATAATAATCTCATTAACATAAAGTTTAATATATATAAATGCCTTTATTCGATGTTTTCATGAGGAGTGTGGCATGACATCAGTAGTAGCCTGGAAACTTGCTACTCTCTAGCGAATCTTTCTAGCGAGACACTTTTTTTTTTGAATTCATAATGATATCTCTTTACGTTCCACACATGATTATTTTTTTGGTAGAGCCTCAAATTTTGGAGATGACCTTTATGTTAACTTCTTCCTCCATGTATACAATTAAGAAGGACCTTTTTTTTCTGCCTATTGAAATGATAGTTAATTTAGATTTACAACCAATGATATAATAAATTGGAATGTATTGAGTTTTGCCACAAATTCCTTCTACTTTTTCAGATATTTATCATAAATCTTAATTCTTTATCCTAATAATGTTATCCAATCTTCTATTTTGAAAAAAACATATAAGCTTTGCACCACTACTTTGTTATAGTTACATGCATCATATTTTTATTTTGTTGCATTGTTTATGCTTCAATTACGAGTTACTTGCTTATTCTCGAAAGTTAAATTCCATGCATGTTAAAAAAAATTAATTGTAGCAAATGGTAAATCTAATTTTTGGGGTATTCATGATGAAATTTATGGTTTTTATCTATATCTTATGTTTTCTATATTCTACCTCAGCTCCTTATACCGAAGTATTTTTTAAGTCTTTTTATATTTTTAGAAGGCTAGTAAGCATTACATTACTTTATCTTGCTAACATGGATGCTAATTATATTTTCTTTGTTGAGAACTTTGTATCTTATAAAAGCCTTTCAAGCCTCCAAGTTTTCCCATAAATATTTTTATAGCTCCTCTACTAGTATGCATTGAATGTACTTTTATCATAACTTTGACAATTATATCGGGGACATTGAGCAAACCGTTTGATCAAGATGCTATTGCTTTGTCGATAGAATGATTTATTATCGCTTTGTATGATACCGGAAGAGAAGCCCAAACCACAAAAGAAACACAAATATTATTATTGAATTTGAAATCAGTTACAACGACTCTTCAAAACATGAAATAAACGACAAACAAACACAAAGACACAAGTCAACACCTCGAAAGTGTATCCCAAGGGCGGTGGAGGTTGGTTGGGTGGTTGGCAAGGGTGGTGGCAGCAAACGAGTGTTGATGGGAGTGAGGGGAAGGTGCAAAATTGCGAGGACAGGAAGCATAGGTGGTCGGCGATAGGCGGATTGATGGCTAGAAGGTGTTGAACAGTAAGGGCAGCCTTGGGGAAGACCTGGGAGAGCTAGGTAGGGGTGCTGGTGGGATGCCGAGATGGACCTGAATGGGCCGGACAACAGGTTGTTGCAGCAGAATGGGGGTCGGCAGTGCAGGGGAAGCTAGGGGTTGAGCCGGCGGCTAAAGGAAGTGGAGGAGAAGAAGTCGGGAAGGTGAAAGGGGGAGATCCAATCATCACTTTGGAATAAGATACATCCGGAGCATCACCATCTCCTCGGATATATCCTTATGAAAGGGGGAAGGGTTTTCACATAGAAAATTTGAAATCAAACACAACAAAAACTACTTCCAAAAACTGAAAACAGCAACTAAATAGACTCTTACATGAAGAAGAAAGGAAAGAGGTAAAAAAGGAAACTTCCACGCAAAATAAAGGGGTGGTGAGGCTAGAAATATTCAAAAATTAACCATAAAAATACTACAAATGAAGAAGACGCCTAAAAAAAAAGAGGAGAGGGCAATAGGGGGTGGGAGCGCACTTCCACGGGGCCTTGAAGGGGAGAATGTCTTGGGATTGGGAGTATTAATAACGCTCCAAGTAGCGGACACAACGACCGGTCCGACTGGCCCCTGTCTCGGTCGGTCCAGCCGGCCCAAATGTGGACCGACTTAGCTACTGAGACCCGTAGCGGGAAGGAGAGTCGCCTTAGTAGAGAGAAGGGGGAAAGCCACTGAGGGAGAGATCTAATACACTGAAATATTTTTTTATTCTTATGAAATGTGCAATTTTTGTTTTTCTTTAAATATTTTTTGTTCTTAGGTGAGCTATTTAAGACCTGTCATTCTTATTGCATTTTTTTAAGTATTTCAATGGCCTTTTGCTCTATAAAAGTTGATCTTAAGGCTTGTTATTATTAGGGTAAAGAAGATATTTCCTATCTGTTAAAGCCCTACCCTCATCATTATGTATTTCCTTCTTTCACCATATCTCCCATCTTTCCGTCTTGATTCTATCACACTTCTCTAGTTCTCCCTCTCCCTCCCTCTGCTTTCTATCTCTTGTTCGTGTTGTTCTCTCTTCCTTTCTCTCACTCATCCACTTTTATCCATTTGTCTTAATCTCTATTGTAAATTCTCTATTGAGCCTCTCTCACTTCTCTCTCGTCTTTTTTCAGTCGAGTCTTTCTTTTTTCTTCTTTTGCTCGTTCAATGTCTTCCCTCTTCCTATTTTTATATCCTCAAATGTTTCACAGCGCTTTTCTCTGCTCCTTTTGCTCCTGTTTCAGAGACCTTTTTTTCTAACTATTCTCTCTTTTTCTTTGTCCCTTTCATCTCATCCATTTTTCTTTCCCTGACAGCCCACAAAACCCTCTTGATTTCCCCACGAAAAATGTTGTTTTTCATTTGCTGAAATCAGTAAACAGCAAACTATTTTTATTTTTTCATTAAGTCCATTTTCATGAAATGTCGCATTTTTATATCCATTTATTTGTAATGGCACTCTAATCTACTGATTAGATAGTAATTCTTCAATTTGCATGAGCAATTACTATCATAGAGCGTTTCTATTATTTAGGAAGATGGCTGATTTAGTTTTTTTTTTTCAATGTCATGTCTGATCTCCATTAAAATCACAACTAAGGTAGAAAATAACAAACTGACGAAATTTTGTACGGGCAATTCCTTATTGCTCATTATAGTATTTGTTCGAATTGTAGGATAATATGAATACTTCGATAATTAATTTTGCGGGCAGCATTTATTGGTCCTTCTCTAGTGCTTATTTAATATTTATTTTTCCAGGAAATTTGACAACATTTTTGGTGCCAGCTGCAACATTGGGTGCCTTAGGCTATGGCTATATGTGGTGGAAGGTAACTTCATATTCATTCTACTTAATAACACATGCAACATATGTTGTATTCTGTGTTTTAGTAGTTTTATCTTGTTTAGAAGTTACAATCTAACAATTTTTTACATTTTTCTGGCAGAAATGAGGATGCTGCTAAAATTAATAAATTTTAAATTTGCGTACTAAGAGGGATACCTTAGTGTAATTCGAAAAAACACCATGAGACGTGCAGTCTTCACTGAGGCTTGATGAGCTGTACGTCTTAGTGTGGCTTTGATGCACCTCTACGCAATTTGTGGGAGGTGCTAAACATAAAAGCCTAGGGTTTATTTAATTTTAAAACTTTAACTTTTAAATTTAATACATAAAATAAATCTTATTTTATTATTTTGCCGAGTCAAATAAAAGCAAAAACTGCAGGCACCTCCTAGAATCCTAGCTGCACGCTGCATTCTCACCTAATGCCCTTTGGAACAGTGCACTGCTGCTGCTGCATTGCCCATGATGAAAGAGGAAGATGGTTGAGATTAAAGATTAGAAGAAAGATGGGAAGAAGTTGACACAGTCACACAATTGAGGATGAGGAAGAATAGAAGATAATTCACTATAATGATGATTGTATTGAAAATCTACTTAGTTATGAATTTTGAATTCATAAACGATAATCTTAATGACTTTAGGCTATAATTGTTTACACCCAATAGGAAGCGAGAGAGACATACTTATGATCTTACCTAGAGTTATTATACTTTGCACGTGAATGTTGCATTATTACATGTTTGTTACACATTGCTCACATGAGCAAGTTTGCACTTGCACTCTATCGTGCACTTGGGAGCGTATGACCCCATATGCTTATAGTGGGTATTTATGCCTCACTTCAGCACACCACTTCATGCCTGTTTCTTGACGTCCTTATGTCACAGTGCACCACGCGGGTACATGTTTGCACTTACACTTGTGTATCTTTACATGTTTTCTTTCATTAGCATATTGTATCTTTGCATTTCATATGCTTCTGGTTAACACCTCAACTTGTGTCCTTACCCACTTAGTTTGACACTCACGTGTCCTCCATGGCGGCAACTTGCACACCAAGCCTACCAAGCATGTGATTCCCCCTTATGGGAGTTCCATCCTTTCTCTTTCTTGTGACACCACCTTGGAATACTATAGGAGCTTCCCATTGTGTCACTAGGCACAGTTCATGCATCCTAGCCTCTGAACCCGTTCACTCGGGTATTTGACTTTCACCAAGCTCGGGTCATGCTCCTCAGCCTCCAACCCCACTTGGCACATGAGCCATATTACACATCCCCTGTGACAACATGTTACACTGTCACCAACACGTTCTTTTGCATGAGGCGGGTGCTTGCTTGCTTGCATAATGCATCATACATTGTATATACTTGTCACATGCATGTGTGTTTTGCTTGCTATTGGGGAAAAGTGTAATTCTCCTTCGTGGCATCCTATACTCTAGGTGGCCAAGCACAATATCATCTGTGTGATGTGCCCTGCATGTGCATCTTTGCACCATTGGGTATTCGTCACTAGTAGACGCCACCGTATACTTGTGATGAATATTCGCTATCTCGTGATCACTCCTACTTCGACGGAGCAGTCACAACGGACTATATCACTTTGCGTCAACATGTACATTCCTGATTATCTTGACTACGAATCAGACTCGTTAGCTGAGTTACTCATTGCTGGTCATGATGCGACAAAAAGTATAGCCTACGAGGATGTCTTAGTGGACAACATTAGCTATCGCACCGTGACTGGCAAGCATATGTTGTGTTAAGGTTCCAAGGGATCCAACACGTGCCACTTTTATTTTTCCTTTCCTAGGACCTATTTTAAAATTATAAATAAAAATTATATTTTTCTTATATATGCATATTATTTTTCAAGATCTATTTTGAAACTATTGCATAAAGTTGAGACCATACATGAGGTCAATCTTTCAAAAGCTTGTTGTTCATATCTATCTATTTATTTTTTAATACTCCGAGTTGTTATATTTAAGCTATTATAATCTTATTTTGGTGTTAGTAAGTCGCTTGTTATTTCATATTTTTTATTAACTTAAATGGTTTGATTATGATGTTTATGCCTCGTCTCGCAGATAAGAAATGCCTCAATGTCTGATTGAGCAATTTCAATTCTTGAGTTTAGAAATGATTATATGAGAGAGATTGTTAAAATGACTCATATTAAAAGATGATATATGTAAATAAATTTAGGTGATTTGAACATGTATAAAAAAATGCAATAGATGCACCAATTAGGATCAAAGTATTAGGAATATCAAAAGCGACTGATAAAAACTATCTTGCTTAAAATGTGTAAGACTTGCAAAAAATGGAATTACATTTAATTGTAACACTAAATAGTTTATATTGGAGAGAACTCATATGTTGAACCAACGTAATTGTATACATGATAAATCTAACAATTATTAGGGCTCTTCTATAAAGAATTTGTCACATGATTTAAATTGTGAAAAAAAATTAGCATGGTAACCGTTAATTATTGAATCGTGCTACAAATTATAAGTGTTAGGATTCACTATCGTTTGTAGCTTACAGGGTACCTTTCTGAATTATATTTACAAATAACATGGTTTATGAAATTAGCTGCTATAAAAAATTAAATTATATATAGAATAATAATAATTAATGAGACAAGTGTGAAAATGGTACCTTATAGGTGTTGAAAGAGTTTCCCCAGATGATTATTAAAGAGTATGGGGACTAATTTAACACTTTCATAAACTATGAAACTAAAATGAGCCCACATAAATAATCAAGGGATTATGTTGACACATTACTTAATCATTAATGCATAATTTATTAATTATACTAAAGTAATATATATTGAAATATAACTGTTTTATGTTCCAGGGCCTCTCATTCTCTGATCTTATGTATGTTACTAAGCGTAACATGGCAAATGCTGTTTCAAACATGACAAAACATCTGGAACAAGTTTCAAACGCTCTTGCTGTAAGCATGCCTTTTGCAAATTTTTTTTGTTACATTTTCCTACTGAAAGACACTTTATGTTTAGTATTTATATTGTCTGTAAGTAAGATGGTTGGATATCATATTTACTATGAATTACGTTGTTCCCTCTTAGTTTTTTTTTTTTTGGGGGGGGGGGGGGGGGGGTTAAAGTGATTGAGGTTAAATCCCATTTGTTATTTGCCTTGTTAGGGGAAAATTTACATACCCATCACACAAATCTTATGTATTTACATATCTTACACCTAAAATTTCATATTTACATACTTTCACTTTGGTGCTTCAAACCTATGCTTGAAACTGTGTTATTTCACTTTTAAAAAGTGATAATAATGTTTTTTTTTTATGTGATATTAAAGGTTTGAGTGTTGTGTGTAAATATGAAAGTTTTGATCTGAGTTATGTGGATACATAAGTATTGTGTGCTATTTCTGTAAACACCTCCTTTATTTTGGCATTTACATTCATAGCACACATATCATATATATTTACATATCTAACAGCTAAACTATACTTTTCTGAATTTATTCCACCCAAATCTTCCATATCACGTTAAAATTACACCTTTTCACGCACAGGTAAGGTGGCATATATATAGAGATTGAAGTTTAGGTGTTAAATATGTAAATACATAGGCATGAAGTGGAATGTATGTAATTTCGTTCTTTTATTTATTTATCTTCCTTGAATCTTGCCAATGTCCATGGTTTCAGTCTTTTTTGATCTGATTAACATGGTCCAATGTTCTTATCTATCATGCTTTATTCAGCTTGCTTTTTACACAATGCTCCTTGTTACCTCGCTCACACTGCTTTTGAACGGCAGTTTCTTAGGATTTTTATATTTATATTTATATTATTATTATTAGTAGTAGTAGTAGTAGTAGGAAGATTTTAATACATAACCTTAACACGTAAACTACAACTTTAACGTATATGCCACTTTACCTATGCAAGTAAAGGTGTAATTCACTTTTTAAAAGTTTAAAAGTGACATTTTTAATGTGATATGAAAGATTTGAGTGGTACAAGTGCAAAATGTAAATTTTAGGTGCTAGATATGTAAATAAATAAGAATTGAGTGGTACCCCTTATTATTATTATTATTATCTCCAAGGACATTTTGCTTTACTGGTGCTGCTAGCTCTTGGTTGTTTGTTTCTTTATTAGTTACTATTCAAAACTGAACAACAGTATTGATTTTGTTTTGGGGCATTTACATACTAACCACACAATTCTTATGTATTTACATATCTAACACCTAAACTTCAATATTTACATTCATAGCACTCAAATCTTTAAATTCACATAAAAAATGCCACTTTTAACTAACTTTTTAAAAGTAAATGTAACTTTTTATGCATAGGTGCATCGCACCAACATGTTATAAATTTAAATATCAAACATTAGGTGTTAAATGCACAAATCCATACGAATTGTGTGGTATGTATGTAAATTTCCCTTTTCATTATTATACGTAATCCTCAATTATTGACTTGCTAAGATCTCTCATCTCTCTTCTACTGATAGGCGACAAAGAGGCATCTAACACAGAGGATTGAGGGCCTCGATGGAAAGCTTGACGAACAGAAATTGATATCGAGCGAAATAAAAGATGAGGTGATAATCTTTACAAAATACCGTCAAGTTTTTTATTTTTCCTGCTCACCTGGACTACGTCCTGTTGTATTTATACTTCCTTATTCATTATTATTTCAATGATAAATAATGTTGTTCTAAGCAGGTCACCAATGTTCGTGGAACACTTGAGAATATCGGTTTCGATTTGACCTCTCTTCAACAAATTGTTTTTGGCATTGTAAGTAAAATTTTAATTTATTTTATATATATATATATATATATTTCTTTTT
The DNA here is from genome assembly GCF_001263595.1 of Phalaenopsis equestris. Lineage (NCBI taxonomy): Eukaryota > Viridiplantae > Streptophyta > Magnoliopsida > Asparagales > Orchidaceae > Phalaenopsis > Phalaenopsis equestris. The sequence goes on from NW_018164496.1 coordinate 2,653,779, forward strand.
TCAGTGTCATTTTCTATTCCCTTGTCTTCTTCTATTGATTCCCTTATCTTTACTTATTTAATTACGCAGGATGGCAAGATGAGTGTAATTGAAAAGAAGCAGGTATGTTTTGAAATAAAGTTTTTTGCTAGACACCTTTATGTAAATCTAATTTGCATAGTAAGGAGGTGGAATGGCGCAAATTGTCATCATCTTCAGCGGCCATTAACTTTATTCTAAATATTTGGGGTTGATTTTATGAAGTCATTTTTCATTCATTAATAGTAGCTGTTGCAAAAGTTAAATACACATTTTCATGCTTGTGTTTATCACACCAAAGCATTGCAATTGCAAATATGAAAGTTTAGGTGTTTAAGGTGTGTAAATATAAAAGAATCGTGGTTATGGGAGAGCATGGTTTGCAAATTTGAGTGATGATTGTGAAATTGCAATTATGAAGATTATTGGGTATCTAAATGGCATCTTAGTACACAAATTCTTCAATGCATTTATGAAAATGTTTATGCACTATGGTTGATGCACAACATAGATATGGATGTTATGAGTACACGCAAGGCATTTAATTTTGTTCTCTTTCTTAATAACACTTGCGCTTATATTTTACCTGGGGCATTTACACACATAGCCGACAATTCTTTTGTATTTACATATCTCACACCTAAACTTTCATGCTTACACACAACCCACCCTCAAATCTTTAATATCACACAAAAAATAACACTAGTATCTCTTTTTAAAAGTGATGCATAGGCTTAAAGTACCATAGCTCTATTTAAATATGAAAGTTTAGGTGAAGATATGTAAAAAATATATAAGAATTGTGTGGTAGGTATGTAAATTTCCCATTTTACATTTACTTGTATTAATGCTATTATTATTTTGGCAGGCATTTCTGTGTGCTGGTATTCTGCACCTCTGTAATATTTTTCCAGATAAAGATGGAAAAATGCGTGAGCTTTTGCAGGTTTGTTCTCATCTTCTGTATTCTCACATTTGAAATTTCTTTCTTGCAAACTCTTTTTATATTCGGATTCTGTTTTTATTTATTTATTTTCTTATATGAGTGATTTTCGCATAGTCTTGTATTTATTAACTCTGATGAAAGTTTTGATTACAATAAAGATTGCTAGGTGTGTAAACGAATCAAAGCTCGAGCGAATTGGTTTGTTCGCTTGCAGCTCGTGTTGGCTTGAAATTAACTCGAATTATTTAAAAAATAGAAGACAAGCTACGAGCTACTTAGTGAGTCGAACACGAGTTGTTAGCGAATGATGAGTTTTTTTAACAGCCATAAAGATTAATGCATTTAATTAAAGCTTAAGTGTCCTCTAATTCTGTTTTATGGAGCTATGAGTCAAGTATTTCTCCTTCTTGCATATAAATATTGAGATATTTGCATCCTTACAACACAATTAATTATATATTTACATATCTAACTCTTTTATTTATTTATTTATTTATCTTTTATTGCTATTTTTCCTTTTCTTATTGTTATCTTATATCATGTTCTTCATCTTAACTCTCTTATAATTCAGGATGGGCCAAAGCGTTCTACTTTGCGTGGATATCTTCTACCTGGAGAAGAATCTGGAAATTTAAAGGCATGTTTTCCTTATTTATTTAAGCATTTCAATTTATTATTTAAATATATGACTATTTACATAAAAACAACTCAACTCCTATGTTTTTACATATCTAACGCCTAAACTTTCAATTTTTACACGTCACTGGAATCATGCATGAAAAGTTCAAATAGTGATATTTTTGGTTTGATGTAAAAGAATTGAGTGGTATAAATGTAAAAAGTAAAATTGAAGAGTTAGCTATGTAAATACAGTGGAAGTAGCTGGTACTTCTGTAAATGCCTTTTAAATATAATTTGGCTAAACTTGGTGCTTCTGGTTTATTTATCTTTTTTTTTTATTTACTTTTTATTTATAGGGATTAAAACACATTTTGCAAGCTCTAGAGACAGGAAACATGGAGACCGCCAATTTGGACGGTTTATGGCCAAACAATTCGGATTCATCGGAGACTATGAAGGGTTTTTCAAGGTACTAACTTAAAACCTATCTATTTTATATTTTCAGTTTTGACCCTCGATTCTTAAAACTTAGCTTCATCATCATTCTAACCTCAATTAGTTGGCTCATCTTTGGTTTGGTAAAGTTACATGCATACTACACAATTATTATGCATTTACATATCTAACCTTGAAAGTTTGACATTTACATTTTTATATGAAAAGTTGTATTCCACTTTTAAAATGTTAGTGATAGTTGTATTGTTTGATGTGATGTCAAAGATTTGATTTTTATGTATGTAAATATGAAAGCTTAGGTTTTAGATATGTAAATATATAAGAATTGCGTTGGTATGTATGTAAATGCCCCTTGAAAAAATGCAGCTTTTTGCTACACTTTATGTTGTCCTGTTCCCCATTATAAGCTTCAATATCCCTTTGCAAAAAAAATGTCTTCTTGAGCTCAATCTCTTATCAACCATAAAAGGGAAATTTGCATATCTAACACCCATAATTTGATATTTGCACTTACAACACATGAAAATGTGTATTTTAATTTAAAAAAAACTGCACTTACAACACATGAAAATGTGTATTTTAATTTTAAAAAAAACAGTGATGGTGATATTTTTGATGCGATGTTAAAGATTTTAGAGCGGAGTTTCATGTAAATATGAATGTTCGGATGATAGATATGTAAATACGTAAGTACTGTATGGTATGCATGTAAATGCCAAATTCTATTATTGCAATCTATCAACTGAATATATGTTCATGATTCTGCAAAAATTACTTTGCTACTAATAATTAAAAATTATTCATTTGCAGGACTGCTTCCATTAAATGCTGAAAGAGGAGGGACTGTGTAAAAAGAATGCAATTTAGCTCAAAAAGGACTTCTCTTTTTCCTTAATTATATTTTCCACCTAAAAGGTTAATAACCTTTAACCACAAATGTGAAGTTCATTACTCCATACTTATTTTCTCTTTATACATAATTTGTTTGAGAAATATTAAATGAAGTTTTATGCTTCCAACCTTTATTTGCTATGGGTGTGGCCTTTTATTCCATCAATATCAAAGATTTTTCCTATTTTATACTACATTTTTTTGACATTTTGCAGTTTCTGATTTCTATTTTTTTTTTGTATTTATATATGTGACATTTAAATTTTCATATTTATCATAATGCTTAGGTTGTAAATTCCAATGTATTTATATATCTAACATGCTTATCATCTTACATTTGCATTGAAAGGTGTGCTTCACTTTTTAGATGTTAAAATGGTTGTGTTTTTGATGTGTTGTGAAAGATTTGGGTAATATAAATGTAAATTGTAAAATTTAGGTGTTAGATATGTAAATCAATGTTATCAAAGTGCAATGTGCAATGCGACGTGTATGGTTTCATTTTTTCTTTAAAAGTGTAAAGCTTAGAGGAAGTGATTAATAGGCTATATATAATTATTTAATGTGTAAATATATTCATTAATGATTGTAAAGATAAAATATGACTTAAAAGTTGATATAAAATAGAACAAAAATGTGGATAAATCTGTCAATTAAGTTTTGAATAATTTTTAATAGTTTGTTGTATTTAAAATTTTAAAAAATATCAAAAAAAAAAAATGAAAATTAAACCAAAGTGTCTCAATGGAGCGAAGCAAATATATTGGAATTGGTCGGTATCTATGTAAATGTCATTTTACATTAATAGTATTTTAATTTCATCATTCTATCATAACCTATGTGTTAAAATGTGGATTTCATTTAATTCTTATTAACCATTAAACTTAGGATTTTTATTTATGGAACGAGTATAATTAATTTTTTTTAAAATATGATCCTCTTTAGCATCATATCACCTCGAGGAATCCTTCCCACCAATGGTTTGTGAAAATGTGACTGGGTCATCTACAAGTGTACCCTCCTGACTCCTCATAAGAAAATGCAGGTCATCATCTCCTTTCAGACTCACTCTAATGGTTCCTTCTTTCAGTCTTTGTTATATACGTATATAAATCAAGTTTGTTGACGATCAGCCAGCGCCCAATAGAGCCTAGCCCTGAGGACCAAAATGGTCTAGCGAAGCCGGCACCCGCTTAATTTAATTTTTATCATTTACTTGTAAAAATATAAATTGATTGAATAGTTTATGGAGGTTTAGTTTGTAAAAGTTTTATCTTTTTTTCTAAAAGTATGTAATTTTATTGAAATATTGTTAGGGCAATTTACTTATCACACAATTAATGTAATATAAATTGAAAATTTTAGATGAATTGGATTTGAGGGGTTATTTTGTCATTTAAAAGCCATATGAAATATTACGAATATTATTTTTTCAGTGAAAATATATTTTTTTTCATTCATAAGTAAAGCAACATATACGTAAAAATTAAAGTACATGTGTTAGATATGTAAATACATGAGAATTAAGTGGCATGTATGTAAATCTTCTTAATTTTTAACTCTATTATTGCAAACATACACTTATTTGTATTAAGAGTAATCAGGTTATATTAAATGAATGAGATCAGTGTTATGATTTTTAATTAGTCCCTTCAATATATATATGAATGAGATCAGTTTGACTTTTGTTCAGGGTTCAAACTGCAAAAAAGTTTTTTACAGATCATATTTTTGGTGCAAGTCTGGCTTTTCTTCATTGTTTATGGTGTTTTGTGATCTTTTGATTGTCGGAGCACAAAGTACATGTGTTAGATCGGTTCAATTGTGAATCACTCTGTCGGTCGATTCGATAGAAGTTTAGAATCATTTCTGTATGGAATCTGGATTGAACAAATAAGAACCTATCAATTCAAATATTATATAATTTTAATATTTTGATTTTGATTGGACGTCCAAAACTAGAATATGTAAATTAAAAATAGAGAAAATATCGTGTTTTAGAATGTTCATTTAGAATATTGTTCAAAATACTCTAAATTACAGTCTTATATTGAAATATTATTTGTATAATCCATAAAAATGATTTTAATATATCATTATTCTAATATTTAAATTATAGTAAATTAATTTTAGTATTTATTATATAGTATGATAACTTTAGTTGAACTACTGAACCTTGAACTTATTTTATGTACGGTCCAATTTTCACAACCTTACGTAATTATATATGAACATTTATATATATATATATATATATATATATCACAATACTTTTATGTATTTATATCAATCTAACACCTAAACTTCAATATTTACATATATGCTCCCTTACTTATCTATGGTAGTATTTTTCAAAACATTTGGGTGGCAAAATGTCAAGAAGCAAAGTTGTGTTAGACATATAAATCCATAAGAATTGTGTGATATACATAATATATGAATTAGACAAGGTAAAAAATCTGATAAAAATCAATATATATAACTAAAATATTAATTAAAGTTGGTCCGGTTAGTGTATTCTATTTTTGCAAAAAAAAAAGACAATGTTTGCAACTACTGTATAAATTTAAGAGAAAGAAGAGCACAAAAAGGTAAAAGAAGCAGAAGATGACTTCAAAGAGCAAGAGCTTTCTTTTCTTCATCTTCTTCTTTGCTTCCATTCTCTTCATGTCTTTGAGCACAGATGCAAGGCTTCTGCATGAGACCCTAAACCATGGTGAGAGCTTCATCTTCCACTTATCCAACCTTAGTGTTAACCATAGTTAAATTTTGGTCGCTACACAGCACCCAATCCTTATGCATACACTACTTATCTCACACCAAAAATTTCATTTTTACAAACCCAGCACCCAATTCACACTTTTCAACAGTGCGGTTGCGTTTGTAAAAATCAAAGTTTTGATGTGAGATACCTAAACCATGGTGAGAGCTTCTTCTTCCACTTAAATAAATATCTGTTCAATGAATTTTTTTATAAAATTTTGATTAAAAATGAAGAAAATAATCAAGTAATTGGTTGTTGATTGAATATAATTTCATCAATTTTTATGGGGGAAAATGAAAATTAAGGCCCTTTTTTTCCATCAGAGCAAAATTTTCAACAAAATAGGTAAAAAGACAAGCTTGAAATTTTATAAAAGCAGCTGCATGTATCACAACTTCATCTTTCTGTTCAGAAAATCTTCATTGAACTGCAGGTCCTGCAGCAGAGAATGACCTTCGGAGAGGAAATATTATACCTCCGTCTCCAGCTGATAGCGGGAGTAGAAGCCAAGTTCCCATCGCAAATCCGCACAATTAACCACAAAGATTTTCTTAGTCGCACGACTTTATAAAAGCATCAAAATAATCTCCCAAATCTTTAAAATTTAGGTTTAAGGTAGTCCTCATGAAGGACTATTAGAACTCAATTTTAAAATAGTCGAAGATTATTTTGACATTTCTATAAATTATCTGATTAAAATGATTGGAAATTATTTTGATACTTTACTCTTATATATACATCATATATTTATATTGATAACACTCAAATCGTTGACAACACATCAAAACATCAAAGATATAATTTTACTAACTTTTTAGAAGTCAAAATGCACCTATTTATGCTGAAGTTCATGGCACTAAGTTGTTAAAAATGTAAATATCAAATTATAGGGGTTAGATATGTAAATACCTAAAAATTGATTGGCAAGTGAGTAAATTTTAGGGAAACTTACAAAAATAATAAGGTGCATCTTCAATATGGTTAATGTTAAATGAATCTAGCTTGCATCTTGCATAATTTAGTGTTAAGTCTGTCTAACATTTTGTAACAAGTGTCAAAATATCTTAATCTCAAAAGCATTACTCAAGAATGATAAACAAATCAAATATAGAATATAGATAGTAAAATATATTTGGAAAAATGCGAAAGTTTTTACATTTTGTCATCATCTGTGCCAACATAGGAGGGAGATGAAAAAAGAATCTTTTGAATATTTATTGTGTCGAGCTCAAATTTGTTCGTGAATCATGTTAAAAGAATATAATGTAAAAGTAGAATCAAGAGAGAGAGAGAGAGGAGGCAGATTTAGGAACTAAGCATTTGATTGATGAGTGCAAGAAAATTCATCATAGTCTGTTACTGTTACGGAGATTTAACACACATTCAAAAGAGAAAAGACAATTGTTAATGACACCAGAAGTTTTTATGTAGAAAACCTAGAAAAAGAAAAAAATCACGGGGTCTAGCATAGCTGAATAAATCTCTATAAATTTGATATTACATGTGCAATCTCTTGTTCCACAAGCAGGAAAATGTTGATTACTCTTCGGAGACATAACGTCGGTGCACGAATGAACTTGTTGTAAGAAGTGAGTGGCAGTCGATGATTATCAGTGGATGATGGCAAATAGTAGATGATGGCGGTTGACTGCGATCAATGGCGTTTAGCGGTTGTAAAAAACGGTCGATTGGGGTTGACAACGGCAATAGTAATCGACGACGGTCGACAATGGTCGACAACTGTCCGCGGTGGTTGACGAAGGTCGGCAGTGGTCGAGGACGGTCGGCGATTGTTGACGATAGTTAGCGATGGTTGACGACGGTGGGCGGTGGTCGATGGTGGCCGACGACAATCGATGACTACAGGGTGTCGCTGGACTTCAACTCATTTTCAAAGTTTTAAGTTTTCTCTCAAGCCTCAACCCCCTCTAATGAGAGGGGTGATGTTCAATTTATAGTGTTCTGTGTGTGATTAGTGCACAAATATGAACCATTTTAATCAGACGATCCGAAAAGCTTTCTTCGATCAGACGGCGTTTGGCAGAAATTTGAGTGCCTTAACAATGTCGAATTGAGTAATATTGGGCTCGTTGGATTCGTCTTGTCAAGTGCTCGGTTTGATTCGAGCAATATTGGGCTCGTTGGATTCGTCTTGTCGAGTGCTCGGTTTGATTCAATTTGATTATAGGCTTTCTAGATTTGACATTCATTTAACCTTCTAAATATGTCAAGAAAACTTTCAAGAGTGGTTTAATGACTTGATTTGACTCGGATTGGATTAATTTTGGAAAAATTGGGTTCTTCTTATCGAATCAATCAGTTTGACTATAAGTTTGCCGAAGTCAGAATCTGGATGAGTTATCGTGACCTCGTCACAACAGTTCGATATTTGAATATTTCTTGTTTAAAATTTGCCTCGAGATTTGTGCTGGATAATGGAGATTTGCTGGAGATGTATCATTTGACCACTTATTTTTGGGCTTGATTACTTTGTCAACCGAAAACAACAAGATCTTCCCTTCTATCGTGTGTGTGTGTGTGTGTATGTATCTTTATATCTATATGCATGTATGTATCTATGTGTGTATGTATCTATATATGTGCATGTATCTATATGGATGTATGTATACATAGATATATATATATATAAATATATGTATGCACGTATGTATGTATGTATGTATGTATGCTATGTATGTTGGTGACGGGGTCACAATAAGTCCCCTCATGTTAAGGGTTTGATCCCACTGTGGTGTGGGGGCTACGGAATTTTAGGCACATGGTGCAGGTTCTCATCATGGGGCCAAAAAGCCCATGAAAAATCAATATTTGAGTGTCTCCCAAATATCAATTTCTTTATATACATACACAGATAAATAGATACATACATACTTACATATCTATATATATACCTACATACATACCTACATAGATATGTGTCGTGTTTCTCGGCATGTTGGTTGGCATCCTCGGTGTAAGATCCCTTAGATCGGTGGTTCGAATCTCCTCTGACACAGTTGACTTTAACGAGACGGTTGTTGAATTGTTAGGCACATTAGGAGTGGTTGGAGGCTCGTATAATTGTCTCTCGCCATTCCTTTTTTTTTTTTTTTTTAGAAAAGATGATACTATATAATTGTCTCAGAGCCCCCAGCCGCCGTCATGTTTCTAATTATTCGAGGACCACCCTAACTACCGGCAAACTAGCCAGAAGGGAATTTGAAACCCTGACCTGAAGGGACATGTCCTTCAAAGAGGCTGCTCTACCAACATGCTACAGTTAGCGGCACGCGCGCGCGCACACACACACAGATATATATTACTGTAAGAATATATAAGAATAATATAAACCTCTATACATTGAAGCAAATAAATGCAACTAAGTTGGAAGGGGCTTTTCTCTTAGCCGGCGGGTGAAAGAATTAAGATTTTTTTATCGTGGGCTCGAAGCTACAGAGGGGCCCAAATGTACCGTGCTGAGAGACGGATAGTCCCGAAGCTGAAGAGAAGCGCAAAAGCTTTAGCTGCGGGGTTTAGAATTCCGAACTGCCGAATTTGGATCAAATTTACCCGAAAAATAGAAATTTGACCAGATTTTGGAACCCAACTGAAAAAAATTTGAATAATTTTTTATTTAATTTTAATGAGCTATTCTATTTAATTATTTAATGAGCTGATGCCCTTTTTCCTTCTTATTATTATTTTCTTGAGCTGCTTTTTTTTTCTTAATAAGCTGTTGTTCACACACAAACACACGGGCAGATATACATACATATATATATATATATGACGAAAAGTAATTTAAGTGGAATTAATTAGAAATAATTCAAGAAGAGGATATGAAAAAAAAAATCTCTTTTAATACTTGAAACAGTCTTTATTTCTTATTTTAATTTGGAATGAAAAATGTCATGAGACGGAATGTCAAAAGTCAGAAGGTAGAAGAATGTGAATTAATGTTGATTTAATTTTTTTTAATTGCTATGTTAATGAAATGCATTAATTTTTAGCCATAAATATTACAATTTTTTTAGCCTATAAATAGGCAAAAGAGTGAGGATGTAGGTGGAGTTCCCGACTTTGCCTAGCAGGTGATCTAGAATTTCTCAGAAGAAGAAAGGCATCCCCATTCTGCTTAGCAAGCCAGTTACGAGATTTTCTTTCAGGTTGCGACAAAGAGGAAAGTCGTCTTCATCCTGTGTAGCAGACGAGCAACGTGATCTTCTTTCACATTGCGAAGAGGAAAGTCGTTCTAATCCTGCGTAACAGGCGAACAACGAGATCTTTTTTCATGTTGTGACGAAGAAGAAAGTCATTCCCGGCCTGCGTAACAGGTGAACAACGAGATCTTCTTTCACGTTGTGAAGAAGAGAAAATCGTCTGCCTTCTGCGTAGCAGTTGAGCAACAAGATTTTCTTTCACGTAGTTGAGCAACAAGATTTTCATCCCCGTCATGCGTAGAAGGCGAGCAATGAGTTCTTGTTTCACGTTGCGGCGAAGAGAACAGTCGTCCCTGTCCTGCGTAGCAGATGAGCAACGAGCTCTTCTTTCACGTCAGTGTGATGAAGAAATTTATCTCCATCCCTTCCCAGCAGGCAACTCGGGTCTTTTTGCTTATTGTTGTTGTGCATTTCGATGAAAATGAAGAAATGTTAAAGTTTCTCCACCCGCTTTGAGAAGGAGAATTTCATACATTTATAATGACGATATCTCTTTTAGCCTTTCTACAAGTTCTTATTGGTCTTCATAGCCTTTTTAACCATCCGATCTGAAATTTATAGATGATAATGTATTTCCTTGTGCGCCTTTAATGTTGCTTCTGAGGTTGTTGCGGCTTCTCAATTGTACAAAATTATGCAATTATAATTAGCACACACACTTTATAAAATGAAGAATCACGTAGCACTTGAGGCTCGTGCCTTCCGAGGTTATGCCCCCCTCGAGTTTATATTTTATAGGACTCAAAATGAACCTGTACCTTCTGAGGCTCATAGATTTCTGAGGTTTTTTATATAACTGTCACTGCTAAGGCTTATAGCTTTCTGAGGTCTTTAATGTGCTCGTGCCTTCTGAGGCTTGTAGCATTGTGAGATATTTGATATACCCATGCCTTTTGAGGCATGTAGCCTTTCGAGGAGTTTGATGTTTATGTTTATTCGAAGTCTTGTAGCCTTCAGAGGTCGTTGATGTACCCGTGTCTTCTGAGGCTTGTAGCCTTCCGAGATATTTGATGCTTGTGTATTTTGAGACTTGTAGTCTTCAGAGGTATTTGATGTACATGCGTCTTCTGAGGATTGTAGCATTCTGAGGACTTTGAGTGGAGACTTTATCAACCACTTACTGTAGTGGAGTCTTTCTAGTCAGGACCTTGTCCACTACTAGCTTCCCATCGAACTTGCCTCTTGGGTTTGTCTTCCATGGGAATGGTATCTTCTCATCGAGTCTTACCTCTTGGGCATAACTTCCAGGAGTACCGTATCTTCTCATCGAGTCTTCCCTCTTGAACTCAACTTTTAAAGGCATGATAGTTTCTCATCGAGTCTTGCCTCTTGGGCTCGACTTTCATGAGTACCGTATCTTCCCATCAAATTTTGCCTCTTGGGGTCGACTTCCAAGGGCTTGGTAGTTTCTCATCCAGTATTGACTCTTGGCCCTGACTTTCAGAAGTATTGTATCTTCTCATTGAGTATTATCTCTTGGACTCAAATTTCAGGGACATGGTAGCTTCTCATCGAGCCTTGCCTTTTAGGCATATTTACCATTAAAGTCTCTCGAAAAATTAACGTTGAGACATGTGGGAAACATTTGGGAGAATATTTTGATATTTACATTAAAATTTGATATTTACATTGTTAACAACTTTGCGCCAAAAACGTTCGCATAAATAGGAGCATCGAACTTCTATAAAATTAGTAAAATTATATTTTAGATGTGATGTTAAAAATTTGAGTATTATGAATATAAATATAGAAGCCGAAGAGACAGATATGTAAATACAAGTCATAAGATCCATCATATTTCTCTCTCTCTCTCTCTCTCTCTCTCTCTCTCTA
>NW_018164496.1:2665700-2703486 GCF_001263595.1 Phalaenopsis equestris
TATATATATATATATATATCTGTCAAATAACTCCATGTAAGCCCAGTGATATATCATTTCTGAAGAAAACAAATATTACATAGAATATGCAAGTAGTAAATCTTATTCAAAGCTTATTCAAAATAAATCATATTTATTTTATCATAAAAGTCACAAAATTTATGATATATACATGGAGTAAAGTGTCAAAATAATTTCCAACTATTTATATCACAGAATATAGGGAAGTGTCAAAAGACTTCTAATAGTATGTAAATAGTAGTGGGCTATTTTTACACTTTACTCCATATATATGAACATAATTATTTGTGGAGATTTGCGGAGGGAACAGGGCTGCTATGCCCGTTATCAACTGGGGACTGCGGCAAAATACCTCCTCTCCGAAAGTCATTCTCCTCTGTAGGACCTGCAGTTCAATTCAGAGATACCATTAATTCTTCGCTGTTTGCTCTATTTCTAAGTTCATAATCTTTTTTGTAAATGAGTTTTGTTTTCTGGGGTTATTAATATAATTTTAAATTGTTTCAGTATGATAGCTTGCAAATTCATATATATATATATATTCTTAACAGAAAGATGATGTTGTGATACCTACAGCTGCTGTCTGATGGAAAAAAAAAGGCCTTAATTTTCATTTTCCCCCATTAAAATTGATGTAATTATATTCAATCAACAACAAATTACTTGATTATTTTCTTATTTTCTTCATTTCTAATCAAAATGAAACTTTTGGTGTGAAATAAGTACATGCATAAGGATTGGGTGCTGTGTAGCAATCAACATTTAACTATGGTTAACACTAAGGTTAGATAAGTGGAAGAAGAAGCTCTCACCATGGTTTAGGGACTCATGCAGAAGCCTTGCGTCTGTGCTCAAAGACATGAAGAGAATGGAAGCAGAGAAGAAGAAGAAGAAGAGAATGCTCTTGCTCTTTGAAGTCATCTTCTGCTTCCTTTACTTTTTGGTGCTCTTCTTTCATTTAGTTTTCAGCAAAACTTCTAAATTTATAGAGTAGTTGCAAACATTATATATTAACTGGACCAACTTTAATTATTATTTTATTTTATATTTTTTTATTCTGAGATGATGTCATTCTGATTATTATTAGATTTTTGACCGTGTCTTGTTCATATATTATGTATATATCACACAATTCATATCTATTTATATATCTAACACTAAACTTTGCTCCTTCACATTGTCTCCCACTATATATGTAATATTACAGGTCGATTTAGTCAAATTGTGGAAAAACGCGTTAACAATGGGAATAGTCTACGGTCTTTGATACATCATCATAACACTGATGTCATTCATTCATTTAATATAACCTTATTATTGTTAATACTAATAAGTTTATGTTTGCAATAATAGAGTTAAAAATTAGGAAGATTTACATACATACCACTAAACTCTAATGTATTTACATATTAACACATGAACTTTCATTTTTTACGTATATGCCGCCTTATGAATGAATGAGAAAGTAGGTTTACACTTCGTTCTTGCATGGTTATCATAACATTATCATAATAAAGTGCATCCTCAATATGGTTAACATTAAATGAAATCTAACTTGCATAATTTAGTGTTAAGTCTAACATTTTGTAACAAGTGTCAAAATATCTTAATCTTAATAGCATTACTCAGGATTAAGAATGATAAGCAAAACAAATAAATACAGTATATAAAGTGTAAAGTATTTTGCAAAAATGCTAAAGCTTTTTATATTTTGTCATCATCGATGCCAACATAGAAGAGAGATGAAAGATAATCTCTTCAATATTGCACAGTGTTGAGCTCAAATTTGTTCGTGAATCACACTAAAAGAATAGAGCGTAAAAGTATAACCAAGAGAGAGAGAGAGAGAATATATATATATAATCCTAGTCACATATATGTTCAACACCTGCAATCTTAATACAAAATGTAGTACTACTATATCCATAAGATCTCAAATGAATGTAATATCATACAAAAATAGACAATTAATAAAATTGTAATAAACATAACAACCAATCTCAGTCACTCATCAAGTACAAGAGCACATACAAAAGAAATATAAATAGAAATTAGCGTCTGAATGAATCAACAATAATCAGTAATGCCAAAAGAAAAATAACTACTCGTCGGCCTCATCATCCCGCTCCTTCTCCTCCGCTATCAGTTGCGTGTCATGCCAGTGTACCTCAATTTTGCTTCATTAGTACATCATTTAAATCATATTTACATAGGTGATCCATTTAAATTCTCAGTTGAATCATTAAATCTTGAATATATTCTTTTTCGTGCTCATAGTCTGATCTGATTTTCACAACCATCACTATCACAGCTTCACGTTTTTAAACTTACTACAATTTTTAGGAGCATTCAAGATTTTAGGAGGGCCAAGACTCGAAAACATTAAATTAAAGGGACGATTTGGCAAATGATTCCTATTTCCTATTAAATTAGAAGTAAGGTGCCAAAGTTGGCATAGTTGACATTGTTATTTTAAATTCTTCAACTCCTATTACTAAGACATACTCTTTTTATTATTCCCTTAATTCTATCTTCAACATTATTGACATGCTCTATTCACATGTACATACACATAAAAATTAATGTATACTTTTATATTCCTCCCCTTTAATAGTCATAAAAAAGCTTTATAAATTTAAATATATATTTCTATGTATTTGCATATCTAACAACTACACTTCAGTTTCTTTCTAGATATGTCCCAATTTACTTATGCATGAAAAAGCTGTATTTCACATTTCTAAAGTAAGAATAGCGATATTTATGTAAGAAGTTTGGCTGGTATATCTATAATTGTAAAAGGAAAAGTTTTGGGTTAGAAATGTAAATATATAGGAATTTTGTGATATGTATGTAAATGCCCCTTAAATTTATTTTAGTCTATTTTTCAATACTTTATTAAGATTTCCAAGCAATGCATGGATGTAAATACATATAAATTTTCTACTTTGAGGAGGGGCCAAGACTCCAAAACATTGAACCAAAGGGTGGTAGACTTGACTATGATTCCTATCCCTTAGTAACTTATAATTAATGGGTCAAATTTAGTGTAGTTGACTTGGTCATACTGAACCCTTCAACTCCTATCTTTAAAACCTACTCTTTTCATTATTCCCTTAATTCTATCTTCAACATTACTGACACATCTTTCACCATGTACATACAAACTGAGACATCTTTCACCACGTACATACACTGAAATGCTACTCTAAATAAAGCGTGAAAATCAATTTAAGTGAACAGAAGCACACAAAACAAGAAAATACAGACATTGCGAGATTTAACATGAAAAACCCTTAGAACAGACAAAAATCATGAAACCACAACACAGTAAAAAATCCACCATGAATAAAAATGAGGAGAATTGTACAAATTACACCAGACTCAAGCCTTTCCACACTACATGACACTTTCGAACGCTCTTCTCTCCTTCGAGCAAGAGAAAACTCAAAATCTACATTCCCTCCCTTTGAGAAAGATGACAGAATTAGTAAGAACTTCCTAAAATTGCTTATGTGAATCGAGGTGGCATTGTGACACTCTCAGGCGCGCTATATCAGGAGTGTTGTGGTGTCGCGCTTTCTAGTTTTGAATATGAACTGAGCGCTACTAGTCTCGACACCGAAGCACTTAATCTGAGCCAAGGCCAAGACTCAAAACTATTGAATCAAAGGGCGAAAAATTTGACCAAGATTCCTAATTCCTATTAAATTATAAACAATGGTCAAGTCTAGCATAGGTTACAATGTTATTTTGAACTCTTCAACTCCTATCTCTAAGACCTACTCTTTTTATTATTCACTTAATCCTATCTTTAGCATTAATAACACATCTTTTAACATATACTTATGCATAAAACTAATGTACTATTTTATATTTCTTTCCTTTTAAAGTAAGAAACAAGCTTTTTTAAATTTAAACATATAATTTTCTAAGAGCTTGCTAGAAGGAAGAACAACTTAGACCTAGTCAAAAAATAACCATTATAAAGAAAAATTTTTTTAATAAAATAAGATATTAAACTTAGTCTATATAAATTTCATAGCTTTGTTGGAAACTAAAAGTTAGAAGAACACAAAGTAGAAGAAGCTGAAAATGATTTCAAAGAGTAGAAGCATGCACTTCTTCTTCTTCTTCGTCTTCTTCTTTTTTTTCGCTTCCATTCTGCTCATTTCTTTCGGCGCAACTGCAAGGCCTTTACACGAGACATCGTCGTCTGGTGAGAACTCTTTTATTTCTCTAGTGCTCATGGCATAATTTTGAACGAACCAACCAATGTATTTGATGAAAATGAAAAATATGGGTTGGAGTATTATCATGAACTTTGATGTTTAAGTGAGAATTTGTTAAATAGATGAAAGATTGTGCTAGATTTGTAAATAGCAATGTTCCAGTTGGTATGTATGTAAACCATTTACGTGTAGATGGGTGTACTCTAGATGTACTCAGAGTGTGCTCGGGGTGCATACGAATGACCGCACATAATATTTTTCTAATTATTTGCATGTCATACAAGTCTTATTTATTTACATGTCACACCAAAACAATTTCATAGCTTTGTTGGAAACTAAAAGTTAGAAGAACACAAAGTAGAAGAAGCTGAAAATGATTTCAAAGAGTAGAAGCATGCACTTCTTCTTCTTCTTCGTCTTCTTCTTTTTTTTCGCTTCCATTCTGCTCATTTCTTTCGGCGCAACTGCAAGGCCTTTACACGAGACATCGTCGTCTGGTGAGAACTCTTTTATTTCTCTAGTGCTCATGGCATAATTTTGAACGAACCAACCAATGTATTTGATGAAAATGAAAAATATGGGTTGGAGTATTATCATGAACTTTGATGTTTAAGTGAGAATTTGTTAAATAGATGAAAGATTGTGCTAGATTTGTAAATAGCAATGTTCCAGTTGGTATGTATGTAAACCATTTACGTGTAGATGGGTGTACTCTAGATGTACTCAGAGTGTACTCGGGGTGTACATCCCTACTCTGCACATACGAATGACCGCACATAATATTTTCCTAATTATTTGCATGTCATACAATTCTTATTTATTTACATGTCACACCAAAACTTTTTTTATTTACAGGCATGACCCTCAAAATGTGCTTGCAGGTTTTATGGTGAAGCGAGGCCCTCTGAAGTCAAATATTTTGCCAGATTCTCCCGTTGATAACAGACATATAGGGCCAATTCACTAAAATCACATAGGTAATGCAGCTTTTTTACATACAGACCCCTCAATTATTATGCATTTACATCTTAAACACCCAAACTTCAAATTTTACATCAATACCACCTTAAATATGCAAAGTATATTTCACTTTTTAAAGGCTAAAATGATGGTATTTTTAAATATAAAAAGGAAAAGTTCAGATGTTAGATTTGTCAATACATAGGAATTAAGTGGTATATATGTAATTAAAAGCCCCAAAAATATAACTTTCTAAAGTATAATATGAAATTATTTGTTCATAATTCTGGCCCAAATTTATATCAGCCACTTAAAACTGCCAGAATTACATCTAATAAAACTGTTGTATATGTAAATACAAAGAAATTGAGTGGCACGTATGCAAATAATTTTTTTCTTTTATTTTTTTAATGTTGGCAAAATTAAAAAAAATAGAAATAAAGTTTAAAATGCATCATTAATTAACTGTTTGTATCTCTTAATCAAATTGCAGGTAATATGATCCGAGTATGGCTGCTTGAGAAGTCATGTTCTTTACTATGAGGACTTGGCTGTTTCTTTGAGATGCATCTAATTAATTGAGTGTTTAGTTAAGAAACATTTGTGTATTATAAAGCCTTTGGGAATTGCCAATGTATTTTCATTTGTATTTTTTTCTTAATTTTGAAATAAAAAGTAATTGGATTCTTGAGAAATATACCAACATTCTTTGATAAGCATATTATATACATATATATTAAAAAAATGGAAATTTGCATATGTACCAAACAATTCTTATGGATTACATATGTAACATTTTTGTGATGATAGCTACAACATTGTTGATGATGGTTGTAGCACAATCCTGATTGAAGGCATGTGGTTACGGCTTATTTTTACTAGCAATGATTATGTCATAGGACTTATTGAAAGTTATTTTTCAGACGAAAAGTATGAGATGTGAAGATATGATGTAGGCCTCATGAGAGACAGTCGTGTCACAACAAGCATCATTGTTGTGTTGTATGCCTAGAAGAAGATACACACACGCCTAAACGCACATATACCACATATACAAGGTCTTGAACTGAAAATGTCTTCATTGAAAGATAAAGCTCTCAACCACAAGGCCAATATGACTTTCATGTCTAGAAGAAGATAGTTATTAGGTAAGAAATGTTACAACGCACATTATGGTTATGAGAGATTTATGACAGGAACAATGTTATAAACTATAGTTTAAAGAAGACGACAAAAACTAACATTGGGTTGGTAATGCAAGTCTAGATGTGAGCATGAGCACAACCCAAGTATTGCTATTGTGTAGGCCAATATGACTTTCATGTCTAGAAGAAGATAGTTATTAGGTAAGAAATGTTACAACGCACATTATGGTTATGAGAGATTTATGACACGAACAATGCTATAAACTATAGTTTAAAGAAGACGACAACGACTAAGATTGGATTGGTGATACAAGTCTAGATGTGACCATGAGCACAACCCAACTATTGCTATCGTGTAGATACTAAAGAGAAACAAACATAGTCTAAATCATGGTTATTGTAGCGAAAGTAAATTTGTACCATATAGCTTGAAGGGGACAATTGCATCACATGTGATATTTTAGTTTTAAGTTTGGATGTGTTGATGATTATGATACAAGTGAGATTAATCAATAATTTCTTTTTAAAAATACGGCTTCCTATAGGATTTTCTTAATGATCTTAGCACCTTCCTGCATGACATGTAGTACACCTTGATAATGACTATAGCATTTATCTAAACATTTAGGTTCTTCCAAGAATATAAGCTTCTAAACCTCAATGATGGAAATTATTACATGCATCAGTTACACGTCCGAATAACGGTTCTGATGGGTCGCCCCGGGATACCACCTCCGAACCTTCATTTGAACGTGTTGTCAGCCGCACGTAATAATTTTCCCTTGATGATAGTCTAAATCATATTTTAAAGATATGAACCTCTTTGGCCTTCAAATCTCACATTGATGATACAGATATTTTCTGTAAAAACATTTGGCGCCATAATTGGATGCTTTTTACAATATATATATATATATATATATATATATCATTAGGTTTTCTAATTTCATAATTAAGAATAAAACAACATAAATAATGAAGAAATTTGAAATAGAGCATATTATTTACATGCATAATCCTATGACCAAAATAAATAAAATTGCTCTTCAAGGAAATAAAATTCTAAAAACACTTACTAATGACAATATATCAAAATATAAGAGTTAATAATAAGGAAAATCTCACGGGCTACAAGGAATATATAATTACAATAATCTGCATGTTTTCCATTTTCCAGAAAAGACCATCACAATTTCAATATTTTCATTTTTTTTCATCTATTAAACTACATGCACTATTGGTATAAAAAGGATGAACCAAAGCTAGTTTTTACTTATTACCGGCTTTGGAGTAGGTATCACGAAGAGTAACGACCCTATTAAACACAAGCTTCTCTGTCGTTGAGTCTGTATCCACAGCAAAATAGCCTGAAACAAAATATTGATAATAATAAGAGGGAATTCTATACATACTACAATGCTTATATATTTACATATCTAACAGCTAAATTTTCATATTTACATATACACCGCTCAAATCTTTGACATCAGATCAAAAATTACCACCATCACAAACATTTAAAAAGTAAAATTGCACATTTTCATGCAGAAGTTTTAGATAGCAAAACATTATAAATGTAAATATCAGATTTGAAGAGTTAAATATGTAATAATTTCCGTATAATAAATGAATTTGTGAAAAAAAGTGAACATTAATTCTATACATTATAAGGGTAAAAAGGTTGCTTGATTTGTAAATAGTATTATTATTATTTAGAAGAATTTTTATTTTCCTTTATAGTATTTTGCTCTACATCATCTCTCTTAACCACAAAATGGTCTATTTTTATGCCCACCTTATAATTTCTATGTCAATCCTCTTACTACAACTAGCCAATGAAATATATCTAGTTCTTTCAATTTTAAAATTTCCAATGTTGCTCTCTTAAAATTCAATATTTGAAAATAATCAATTCCTCACATTTTAAGTTTGATCCATCTATTTTAACATTTTATAACTCAAACTTTGAAAGCAACTAAATGTTCCTTTTTTTTCTGTGTATGGTTTGCTTACAATTCAAAATATTCATGGTGGCTACGGTTTTAGAGTGATTAATGAAGAAGCTACAGCTATATTAGGTTTTGCTTTAACGTGTGATTTTGTTATTGCTAATAATTTATTCAAAAAAAATATGAGCATATTATTACTTATAAGAATGTATCAAATAAAATACAAATTGATTATTTTCTTATGAGAAGAAGAGATTGTCAAGAATGAAAGTTATATGGGCATTCCAAGTGACAATTTAGATCCTCAACATGAATTATTAGTTCTAGATTTTAAGATGAAGAATGTAAAACAAAAAAAAAAATACCATGAACCATTGTCATATAATTAGATTGAGACACTGAGAAAAATATATGTGAGATTAAGTAACAAAGATTATTAAACAAGTTATAATCTAACATGGGTGGGTGAGTTGTTTTGATAAACTTCTCAATAAAGTTTCTGAAAATATGATTGATTTTAGTAATTTTAATATTGTTAATAATAATAATAAATATTTCATTTTTACCGTTGCATTAGTAAAAATAAAATTGAGGAAGCTTTAAAGAAAATCAATGGTGGAAAGTCTATAGGACCGGATGATATTCCAATAGAAGTGTGGAAATATTTCAGAGATTTGAGAGTTTCTTGGCTTAATAAACTATATAACATTATTTTAAAAGCTAAAAAGATGTCTAAGGAGTGGAGGAAGAGTATTTTGGTCCCTATTTTTAAGAATAAAGGGGATGCACAAAAGTGTGCAAATTATAAAAAAATTAAGCTGATATGTCATACTTTAAAATTATAGGAAAGAGTAATTGAACATAGGTTAAGATGTATTATAAAGATTTCTCATACTCAGTTTGGATTTATGTCGGACTGGTCTACCATGAAAGCTACACATTTATTGAGAGGTTTGATGGAGAGGTACAGAGAGAATAAGGAGAATGTACATATCATTTTTATTGATTTAGAAAAAGCTTACGATAATGTTCAAAGAGATATCCTTTGGAGAGTTCTAGAGAAGAAAAGTGTTGAAATGACTTATATTCAAGTCATTAAAGTAATGTAAATAGAGTTGTTACTTGTGTTCGAATAGAAGGAGGATTGACAAAATATTTTCCCATTTAAGTTGGATTACATTAGGGATCGACTTTAAGCCCGTATCTTTTTGCTTCAGTATGGATGCTTTTACTGTACATTTACAGGAGGATATTACTTGGTGTATGCTTTTCGTTGTTGATATCCTTCAAGTGGATAAGACTAGAGAAAGAGCTAAGAAAAACTTAAATTATGGATTTCTATGATGGAGTCTAAAGGCCTTCATTTGAGTATAACTAAAACTGAATACATGGAATGTAATTTTAGTAGTAGTAGCTCTAGTGACGGAGTTGTAATTATGGGTGATCAAATTATTAAAAGATGTGAACGCTTTAGATATCTCGGGTCTATTGTTCAAAGTGATAGTGACATGAAGGGGATTTTATTAATAGAATTCAAGTTGGTTGGTTCAAGTGGAGAAATGCTTTGGGCCTCTTGTGTGATAGAAAAACACACCGCTTAGACTGAAAGGAAAAATCTATAAGATAGTGATGAGACTTGTAATGTTCTATGGCACAAAATGTTGGCCTTTAAAAGAGAAGCATAAAATTAAGTTAAGTGTTGCTGAGATGAGATTGCTTAGGTAAATGAGTGGCTTCAAATGAGAATGCTTAGAGACAAAATGCAAAATAAATATATAAGATAGTATTGGTATCGCTCTTGTGGCGGAAAAAATTAGAGTTGGTCACATTAAACATCAACCATCTGATGATCCGGTTAGGAGAGTAGATGTTTAAGATTCGACTTATGTTAAGAAAGAAACAAATAGATCAAGAAAGAATTGGGCATATTGTATAAAAAATGATCTTAATTTATTAGAATTAAGTGAAAATAAGGCATTCAATAGGATGCAATGGAGAAAAAAAATTCATGTAGTCGACCCAACTTAGTGGGATAAAGGCTTGTTGTTGTTGTTGTTGTATGCTTTCCTCACACTAATTATCTTTCTCTTGTTATTTCATATTGACAATAAATCCTCTCAAATCACATCAAACAAAAGAGTTGATCGCATTTATATTCAATAACATAATAACATTTAACCTTTCTTCTTTCAGTATGCACTATTAAAGTTCATCCATTTCTTTCTAAAACTAGTTTTTCAAACTCCTTCCTACTCTATTATTAGAATGAGTACTAAAAACAAGTATAATCTCTCCACCAATATTAACATAGCAATTATTGGATCATCATAATTATTCATTTTAACATTTTATCTATCAATTTTATTTACATGGGATCTTAAAGTTTATAAACAAGTTAAATTAATTCCCAAACTCTTCTAAAAGACTGACCAAATTCTCCTCTGGGAATAAAGTGATCCTCTGCAAAGAATTAAGGGACCATTTTGACACCACTCTTACCAACTAATTCAAATCATTAGCCTTCACTATGCAATAGAATACAAGTTTTCCTCTTTGTTTTCTCTTTTTTCATTTATTTTCTTGAAAATTTACAATGTGTGCGCTTCATATATTTGTTATATCCATTAATCTTTATCTTTACATTTAAAATTCTCAAGTTTTAAGTACTAAAGCTAATAATTGACGTTGACTCATTAAATAATCATTCATATTACCATCACAATATGAATTAAGTTGTGATGCATCACTAGCGAATAATTGTCCTTACCCAACTCATCACAAAAATCAACTTTAAGTGCGACGTAAGTCACCCACAAATTATATTTTAGATAACCTTTGCACACTTCTCATCATATTCATTATATTATGAAACAAACTAAAAAAAAATATAAAAGTATAATACAATTCATCTTAGAATTATAAATATTAAATGTCAAGCAAGTATAAACCCCCTCAACCACCCTCACATGATCTTTAGCCAAGGACAATAGCATGAACCAAAGAACTTATTTCTAATGATCGGACATGTTAAACGTCGAAAGTCTGATGATCTGATTGGAAGAGTAGATGTTTTAGATTCGATTTATGTTAAAAAAGATAGAGTTAAGGGTCGGTTTGGGGCAGCTGCAACTTATTAAATAATCTGCTGATAAGTTGATTAAAAATAATCTGTTGATAAGCTAGGTGTGGTGGCTATTACAAATTTTTTATTTTTAGAAAAGTCATATCGCAGTCAGAGAAAGTTGTCATCGCACTGTCACCGCACCTAGATAGGTGTGGTGTGAAAATGTTATTTTCGGTGTTTTCAAAACGCATAAGCTGTCAAAACGCAGTTTACCCAAACAGAACAGGTGCGTTTTTAAAACACCACCACACCAAATAAGCTTCCCCAAAAGGGCCCTTAGACCCAAAAAGATATGGGCATGTTGTATAGAAAATGACACTCAATAGAACACAATGGAGCAAAAAGATTCAAGTAGCCGACCCCACTTAGTGAAATAAAAACTTGTTATTGTTGTAATGATCGGACACGTTGAGAAATCATTAGTGCTTCAAATCTCTTAATTAATTTTTTTAAAGAAAATGTTGTTTTCAAAGTTTTATCTTTTCTCTATAAGATGCTCAATATCAAAGGAGTAATTTTTATAAAATATTTATAGAGGTTAGGGATTACCAAGCCGCTCAAACTGAAATTTGTCTCCCACTACAGCACTAGCAAGAGAGGGCACAGCATATGCTTCTGATATCACCTCCTTGGAAGCTGGATTCAAATCATCAAGCCAGTTTTCCAATTCAGCTGGATTCTGAAAAATAAATAAATAAATAATTAATTAATTAAAATATATATAAATAAAATTTTGAAAAAAACATCTGCTGGATTTTGATAAGCAAAAATGAATTAAAACAAGCAACAGCATTGAATATGGATATTAGAATTTTGGAAATTTTACATACATACCACACATTTCTTATGTATTTACATATCTAACACTCAAAGTTTGATAGATACATTTAGGAAAATTTACATACTTACCACACAATTCTTATGTATTTACATATCTAACACCCAAAGCTTAAAATTTACATTTATAACACCTTGATGTTATAAACCTATGCATGAAAATGTGTATTTCACTTTTAAAAAGATAGTGATGGTGGTATTTTTTATGTGATGTTAAATATTTAAGTGGTATGCATGTAACTATGAATGTTTAAGTGTTAGATCGGTATGCATGTAAGTGTAAATAAAAAGTACTGTGGAATGTATGTAAATGTTCCTTACATTTATAACATGTTGGTATCATAAACTTATGTATGAAAAGGTGTATTTCACTTTTAAAAGGTAGAGATGGTAATTTTCATGTAATGTTCAAAATTTGAGTGATACAAGTAAATATGCAAGTTTAGGTGTTAGATATGTAAATACATAAGAATTGTGTGGTATAAATGTAAATTCCCCAAGAATTTTATAATAAAAACAATAGAATACTCACCTCAGAAAGGAATAACTTATCAAATATCCTTACTTCCACTTTGAGTGGTTCAACTCCCGGATTAGGCTGAGCTACCCAATGAAGAACACCCTGAAAAAAATTAATAGGTGAAAATACTGAATTTTTATCTAAAAATCATCCTCTTCCTAAAAAAACTAAAAAAAAATCAGTAAAATCTGAACCTTTGGTTTATTTTTCTTAAGTGGATCATACTCAGCTCTGATCTCCACAATAGATTCAGAATCTTTACCATATATTACTTCTGTGCATTTTATGGGGAAAGCATATCTGCTCATTTTCAAGGAAAATAATCATGGTTAAGATTAAGATTTCTATCACTTTTATCAGGATAGTGCATAAAAATTTCATATAACTTGCCTTAACAAAACAGTTTTTCCAGGAGCGAACCCATAGTAATCTTTTGAGTCCTTGAGACGAAAATCCGTTCTTTCGATGTAAACTACGTTAGTGAAAGGAACCTATGGAGATTTAAATAAATTAGTATAAACATCAAATCATGCAATTCATTGGTGCTTGCTTTCTTGAGGCAATTAAAGTTAAATATGGAGGGAAACAAAAAAGACTACAACCTTACTGAATTATAAAACTAATACAAGCATAAATGCGTCCATATGGCTATGCATAATCGGGAAAATAGAAAAGCAAGAAAAATATATAAATAAAAAATAACCAAAACAGTGAGAAAAAATTAAATAATGAATAATATAGATTTTTAGAATTAATAATTCAGCCTACGTGATTTAGATATGCTGATTTTGAAAATATGACACTTAATAGGATGCAATGGAGAAAAGGGATTTATGTAACTGACCCCACTAAGTGGGATAAAGGCTTGTAGTTGTTGTTGTTGTTGATTTAGATACAAGTAGTGTTCGGGTCTGACCCGAAATCGACCCATTCTGAAACTTGAATGCTATATTAATGTAAGACATCCTAAAGTTTCACTAATGTAAACTAATATAAGATAAAATATAAAAACACTAAAAAAAAAGGCAGTTCATAGGGCACAAACACTAAACTTTAGTTAAAAATAGAGACTTTTTAAAAACAACAAACACATTCATTACACTCAAAACAATAATAATCAAATGTCTCCAAAATATGAATTTACTTTAAAAAAAAAGAAAAACTAAAAGCCAAACATAACATTCTACAAGAATCAAGTTTCACACCACAAAAGTGAAATTGTGCGTGTATCACACCGGATAATACATCAACCATTCACAAACATCAATCACTAAACTATATACATTATTCTTTTTTTCTCCCTAGATATATATAAAAGTCGCTCAATCATAGATCCCAAATATGAATCCAATGGCACACAAGAAATGAGAGAATTTGAAATTTTATTAAACAATTGAATGAACATTACTTGCCGACCCCACGTAGTGGGATTAAGGCTTTGTTGTTGTTGTTGTTGTAATTGAATGAACATTACATATATATATATATAACAAAAAACCCATAATAAAAATTAATCATAATCCATCCCATGAATAGAAAGGTGGAGGAAGAAATAGGGCATATGTATTAAGCTAAGGAAACAGGATTGGACTATTAAGAGAACAAGTTAGAAGATAGAGAGCTTTGGAAAGTACTACATCGGTGCTGAATTTTCATTGTGATATAAGCATATATGTGCGCCTACATATAGAAAAAGGAAGAGAACAATAAAATAATAATAACATTAAAAAAAGAATATCCTCAATAATTAAGTAAAATAATAAAAGTAGAAGATACCTACTACTATGAATAATTTTGGCATGTGATAAATTAGATATAATGTTACAACAATCAAAGGAAAAAACAAGAATCATTTGTGATTCAAATGAATGTTCAAAACCGAATCAAGCAACAAAATAGAAACAACTGTCCCAAATTTAGAACACTTTCCAAGGATGCAAATTTTAGTACACCAATGCTTGACCAAATCCCAAGAAAGTAATATAATGTCGAAGTGTAAAAGAAAGGATTGTCTAAAAGATCACAATACAAAATGAAACTGAAAATTAAAAAGATTCACAATTGCCTTGGTTGCCGCAAATATGTGAGAAATGTGAAAACAAACTAAGGGGCTATTCGAGGTCACTATTTTCTTTTTAACTTTTTTTATCATTTGTTTATTTAGTTTATGTTTTTAGTTGAAATAAAACATATTTTGTATTTAGTTTATGTTTTTAGTTGAAATAAAACATATTTTGCATGTTACAGGAAGTTCAGTTATTTTAAAGAAACTCAAAACAGCTTTAAAATGTTTTGAGTATTTTTAAAAACAAGTTAATTCGTTTAAAAAAAAATAAAAACAAGCAAAAAAATGCACAAAAAAATATTTTTAAAATAAAAGCAAACACAAAACAAAAAACAAAAAATAAAAATGATCTGAGAATGTGTATCAGCAATAGTTTAAATATGTAATTTTTGCACTATTGGAAACATTGCTAGAGGACCCAGGCAAAGCAGTAATAACCCTGAAAAAATTTTGAAGAAAAAGGAATGATGATAGCATATTTTACAGATCGACATAAAAATGACACTCTGAATAGCATGGAAAATTAGAAAAGTAAGCCAGAGTATATCAAACGTATTTTTATGAAATTAATCGACATCTCGATTAATCAATGATTCCATGGAAGGTAAACATTGGGATGTGCTATGCATTAAAATTCATATAAAAATTGGAAACAAGTAAGAAACAAATTCAATATGATTTAAAACAAAAATATATTCTATTAAATATTCAAGCATTAGAAGTTCATTCAGGGCTAGCCTAAATAAGCAGGTACCTTGTAGAAGGAGGATGCATCATCTGAAGCAGCATCAGGCCACATCTTTGCATCAAGGCTCATTTGTGATTCAGAATCAAGATTTGTGATAACAATCTGAAGAGAAGGTCAAATAAGCTGAATAAAAAGTAATAATTTTCCCAAAAAAACAGAAAGAACAAAGGGGCATTTGCATACATACCACCCAGTTATTATGTATTTATAAATCAAACACCTGAGCTTTAATTTTTACAATTATACCACCTAAATCTCTCATATCACATCAAAAATACCAGTACTTTTAACTTCTAAAAAGTGAAATGCATCTTTTCATGCATAGGGAAGGTGCATGTATGTAAAGATTAAAAATTAGATATTATATATGTAAATACATAAGAATTGAGTGGTATGAGTGTAAATATTCCAAAATAAAACCCAATACCTTAAGAGGATTCAAGACTACCATTGCTCGTGGTGCAGTTCTGTTAAGCTCTTCTCTAATGTGATATTCGAGACGATCATGACGTATCATGCTATTGTCACTGTACAACAAGATTTAGCAACAATGTCAAAAAAAACCCTTGCAAAATAGATGTAAAAGAGTTAACCCTACAGCATACCCGATTGGCCTGCCATCTTCATCACTTTGTATTTGTCAATAGGGAAACTTACATATGCAGCACGCAATTCTTAGTTATTTATACATCTCCACCTAAACTTTCATATTTACATAGAACTTTCATGCTTTAAACCTATGCATGGAAAGGTGTATTTCATTTTTAAAAATGATGATAGTGCTATTTTTTATGTGATATTAAAGATTGAGTGATGTGTGTCTAAATATGAAAGTTAAGGTGTGAGATATGTAAATACATAAGAACTGTAAACTATGTATGTAAATGTACCTTGTTTCTATGGTAAGAAATTGTACTTTCAAGTTTAAGAAATCAGTATCCAAAAATGTAAGAATTGAAATTCCGATTGAACTGCTATGACTTATTGAGCAAAAATAGAATTAGATTACATACATAGCAAAGCTAGAAGATCTTTCAAAGCATGGTATAAAATTATTGAATATGAAATTTTCCGATTGATCATACCAAGGAATAGAACGTATTGACTGAGGGTGAAAAAGATAAAAAGAGAGATGGAGAGAGAACAACAAGACTAGCCCGGTAGTGGTGAAAAGGGGGTGTTTCCGGGCTCCGCAACCCATTTTACACCATTAAATACTTCGGGTTACAAGAGAGGGAGAGAAGGAAGCCTGAAGACTTGAAGGCCTAGAGAGGGGTTTTTATGCAGATACTGCATCACTATTATAAAGGATAGGAGGATCGTACATAGAAATTAAATTCTTACCCTTACTTGAGAGGGGGTTGCATAGGGAATTTTAGTCTTTTGGTACGTTCGAGCTTGTCGCTTGATAGCCCTTCGATTGTTTGGTAGCCCTCACATCGGTTGTTTGGAGAAGGTGGTCGGTCATTGGAGGATGATGGTCGACTGGTC
This sequence comes from Phalaenopsis equestris, assembly GCF_001263595.1. Classification (NCBI taxonomy): domain Eukaryota; kingdom Viridiplantae; phylum Streptophyta; class Magnoliopsida; order Asparagales; family Orchidaceae; genus Phalaenopsis; species Phalaenopsis equestris. The sequence goes on from NW_018164496.1 coordinate 2,682,793, forward strand.
GGTCGGTCGGTCATTGGACGATGTTGGTCGACTAGTCGATCGGTCGGCTACGAGAGGATGGTGGTTTGTCGGCCACTAGAGAATGAAGGTTGGTCGGTAGGCTGGCCATTGGAAGTTGGTGGTCGATCGGTCGGCCATTGGAGGTTGGTGGTCGGTTGGCCGACCACTTTAGGTTGGCGCTTGGTCGGCTGGCCATTTTAGGTTGGCGCTTGGTGGCCGATTGGTCGACCATAGGAGGAGGTGATCGGTCGGTCAACTATCGCTTCTGAGTTTTTATGTCGATGATCCTTCCTTTGTCATATTCCTCCCCTAATCGTCGAACAACTTCAAAATCAGCAGAGCACTTTTTTGTTATACATATTAAGTTTCCCAATTCTCTTTCGTTTTTGGAGACAATAACTGCAATAAAAATATGAGAATTTTTAAGGGAAAAAAATGTGATTACATGAACCAAAGATGATACTTTGATACTTCTTGTTTGTGCGTCTCAGCGCTCTTTCCGGCGTCTTATGTATTGTCTTCTTGGCTCTAAACTTTTTTTCCCTTCGAATAGACACTTTGGTCGGCCTTGTTGATTGGTTGGTCCGGTCTGACTGTCGCTTTATCTGTCACTTAGACGACAATTTTGTTTTATTTGTTTTTCGGATACTTTTCCAAGCATATTTTTCTTCTTAATCGGTTGTGGTTTTTTTCTGTCGGTGTTGCCGAATAACTTCGATTAAACATTTGAATGTTGTCCTATGACTTTTAAAAAAATTCAAGGGATTGTATCGATCAGATGACTTCTGTCATTATCGATTTTGTGAAAATATTGCCATGCTCAAGTATTACACTTCCTATATTTCGTTAGCTCAGCTAAGTCGTCACCTTCGAACTTGCCGCACTTTTCACTAAAGTCTTAGGCGGATCTTGTCGTTGCCTTCGCCGAGGTAATCGTTGAGACTCACGCCTTATTGCGCTACCCTTCGCAAAGTTTTGTTGTTGATGAGTAGGGATGAACCGCCAGTGCTCAACCTGCCTTGCATTTAGAAGTGATGGGCCATTTTTATAATGCTTGGGTGTTGTGGGTCGGCTTTTATGCCAATCAGACAGCTTGTTACATTGTCAGATTTTCATTTTTAGAATTTTAATTAAGATTTTTTTTGTATAATTATGATCAATCGAACTTACCAGTCGTTGTCGGTTTTTATCACTTGAATCAACTCTTGTTCATAGGAGTTCCCAGAGTCTCATCGGATCCAAGTGATTTCTTCACATGAAAATCCCAAGTTTTTCGAGTGTTCAACGGGCTCAAGTGAACTATTTCTGGACTCGTTAGCGTCCCTGAGTATTACTGGCTGAAACTTGATGGCTCTCGGCTTGCCCATTTTGCGATCCATCGGACATGGGAGATCTTTGTGTTCCTTCAGAGTGTCATTCACCATGTCCCCTTAGGTTTGTTGTTGTGTGAATCCATCATGCATGAAATGTTTTTGTTTAGGCGTTTTTTCCCCTTGGTGTGCTCCTCTTCTTGTTGATGGCATGATCCACGCTCAACGCACCTTTCAGAATGTTGAATCTGAAATTGTCTGGTAGATCACACCCAAGGAAAAGAGCATCTAGACCGAGGGAGAAAAAGAAAGAGAGATGGACAGTGAACAACAAGACTTGCCTTATAGGGGTGAAAATGGGTGTTCTCGGGCTCTGCAACCCATTTTATATCATTAAATACGTTAGGTTACAAGAGGGGGAGAAGGGAGCCTGAAGACGTAGAGGTCCAAAAAACCTAAACCATAAATGAAAATGAAGTAGTTAATGGCGGGGGGGATGATTTTTTTTTTTTTGTGTTTTTTTTTTCCGTTAAATCTCTTCAAGGCCGACGGAGCACTTTTTTGCAATACAATATACGCACCACATACTTCTTATAAATTATGAGGCACCACATACTTCAAGGCCGACGGAGCACTATTTACAAGCGCAACATAATCTTCAACATCACATAAAAAAATACCACAAACACTGATTTTTTGAAGTGAAATATATTTTTCTCATGTATAGGTTTATGACACCAAAATATTATAAGTTTAAATATCAAACTGTAGGCATAAGATATGTAAATGCATAAGAATTATGGGATCATATGTAAATTTCCCTTATACAAATTATGTAAGGTTTACATCTTGTTTTAATGCCACAAAACTGAGGGTGATATCCAGTAAATATTATTTCTCAAAAAACAAAAAACTGAAAATATGTAATAATAATTAAAATGTGTGATTTGTTCACCAAAAATTAATAATAAATTAAACAAAATGTTATTAATATCATCAAATTATGGGCATTCCAAAAGCCTATGAATAAACAAAACTATGTCGTAATCAAAAAGTAGATAAAATCGAAACGAAAAAATTGAAATAACCTTCTTGTAATTCCAATTCCACGAATAAAGGAATTTATAGCAGTCGAAGAAACTCCTCGCCGTCGCAACCCGGCTAGAGTCATTAGACGAGGATCGTCCCATCCATCGACCCACTTTTCCGTGACCAAACGATTCAACTGAGATTTGATTAACCGAGCAATAAGCATTCGAAGAAGCCTTCCAAACAAAATCAATAAAAAAAAAATCAAAATTTATCGTGTAAATACCTTACGCTTAGACATCACTGTATTCGAAATGTTTAACCGCGAATATTCCCAGACATGTGGTTGGTAGATATCCAATGCCATAAGTAACCAATAATACGAAGGACGACGAATCTCAAATTCAAGCGTGCAGAGCTTCATAGAACAAGCAGAAACTGTTAGACTGGAAGAAGATAGGAGCATTTACATATGTAACAACAAATTCATATGTATTTACAGATCTAACACCTAAGTTTTGCTTTTTACATTTATACCGCCCAAAGATTTTATATCATGTCAATAATACCACCATTTTAACTTTCAAAAAGTGAAATACACATTTTCATACATGGGTAAGGTGGTATGTAAGTAAAAAATTGAATTTTAGGTGTTAAATATGTAAATACATAAGAACTAAGTGGTATATATGTAAATCGTCCAAGGGCCATTTACATACATAAAACCCGATTCATACGTGTTTACATATCTAACACAAAAAATTTACTTTTCGTATTTATACCACCCAAATGTTTCATATCAAACAAAAAATAATACCATGTTAACTTTTAAAAAGTGAAATACACCTATTCATGCATAGGTTAGGTGGCACGTATGTAAAAATTGATGTTCAGCTGGTACATATGTAAATATGTAAATCTTCCTATAATGTACGCATTCAGGCACAGAATGCTGCGCATTAGAACAGACTATGCAAGAACACTTACAGAATGTGTAATGTTCTCAAGAGAGTCCACTATGCAGTGAGTATAATCATAACTAGGATAGATACACCACTTGTCACCAGCATGTGGATGAGGAATGAACTGAATTTCATCACAAAAAAATAAAATATTAACAAAAATGGGATAGAAAAATTAGCTAGTTAAACTTTGGGTAGAAAAATTACCTTTATTCGGTATGCTATTAGATCATACATATTCTTATTTTCACTCTGCATGTCTTGTTTCATTCGAAGAGTTGCCTTTCCCTCCTCGATCAAACCCCTTCTCATGTCATCAAAAAGTTTTAATGATTCGGAAATAGGCCGATCCCTCCAAGGACTGTTTAATTTCTTCTCCCTAAACTCCTTAACCTCTTCCGGGGTCTGAACAACAGAAGAAAACATGCCAAGAAAAGTGTCAAAATAATATCGCGACTCTTTGCAAGGTGTCGTTTTAGTCCCGAAGTTTATAAAAGCACTAACTCATCCTCATACTCATTTAATATAGGCTGACATAGTCCTCATAAAGTTTTATTTTAGCCCCAGTTTAAAGAGTTTGAAGACTAAATTGACAGTTTTATATACTTTGGCACTAAAATTGCCTCATAGAAACAAGCAAGGGACTGTTTTGACATTTTGCGCTCATAATACGCCTATCCTTCATTGAGGGGTTTCTTATGCATTCATTATTGATCAGATTGAACCATAATTACACAAACCTGGTGATCAACATATGCTAGACCTTTCTTTATGAGCACAACGGCAAGATCATATAGTTCTTGAAAGTAATCACTGGAATATGTGACCTGATAAAATGCGAAAAAGTGAGTTCTCCCCGAACCAGAATCAATAATGGTTTCAAACAATATCAAGCAGTAAACCTTGAATGGCTGCCAGCCCATCCACTGAACTATTTCCTGGATATGGTCAATATATTCCTTCTTTTCAGCTTCAGGATTGGTATCATCAAACCTGCAACAAAAAAATTATTATGAAATAATAACAAGCGGTACTTAGTCAGCAACAATAAGATTTTTCCTTAATAACAGAAAAGATAAGTGTCAAAATAGTCCTCTGACTCTTTGCAGTAGATCATTTTAGCCCCAAAGTATCTGGAAGTGGTAATTTAATCTCCGGACTCTTTTAATATGGCTCCAATTTAAAAAGGTTTGAGGACTAATTTTACATTTTTATAGAATATGGGACTAAAATGGCCCCATGTAAAGAGTTGGGACAATTTTGCATTACTCCAAAAAAATTGGCTAGCATAGTTAAAATAAACAAAAGGACTGCAGCTAAAACTTGTATTATGATTTTTAGTTTGCATAAATTGTTCTACTCGTTGAATTAACACGACTGAATCAACAAATTAAAATCATTTCAACAGAACTGGATTCTAAAGCTATTATATGAGAAAGAGTATAAAGTAACAGATTGTTTGGCGCCTCAAGTTGTCATCATTTTATGGCATTGTGTGTGACCATTGTTAACGTATTTAGAAGTGTTGTTCAAGTTAGTAATGGAACAAGTTTGAGTGCTTTTAAAATTTAAAGGCTAAATGAACCAAGCTTGAATATAACCCCAGTTTATTTACATTCACGAATAAGCTTGTTTATTACCAACAATTAATTTGTTAAATGCTTGATATTAAACTCAATAATAACATACATATTATTAATTTAAATTATAATAGAATTTATGAAGTTCTAAAGTAGAGCACAAGAATTATAATAGAACTACGATATACAATTAAAAACCCTATGTAAGAAATTAATAAGTACAGCATAATATTGATCAAATGATAAGATCAAAATGTAAGAATATGTGTAACGCTTACCGCAAATAACACAACCCATTTCTCTCTGCAGCTAAACCAAAGTTAATAAACATGGCCTGTAATAATGAAACAAAATAAGAGACATATACAATCTATCACAAAAGTACAACATAATATTGATATTTAATACAGCAATCTCTAATACCTTGGCATGGCCAATGTGAAGATATCCATTTGGTTCGGGAGGAAAACGAGTAAAAACTTTTCCCCCAGTTATCTTCAGGTGCTTCTCCAACATTTCCTTCGGATTGTGAGCTCTCCATATTTCCCCGTTGCTAAAGAATATCTCCGTATGAACCTAAGATTTTTGCATAGGGTATATGTGTATAGCTTCTTCATAACATGAATTGATTTCTCATCATAAATGCATGAAATTAAAAGCTGGATTTCTGCCATATAGAATATATGATTGGAAACAAAAGAGAATTCCATAAAAAATAAAAGTGTCTTCACCAACTGCAGTTTAAGAAAATGGGAAATTTACATTAGCACACAATTCTTATGTATTTACATATCTCACACTTTAACTTTTAGATTTAAATACATAGCACTTTGGTGATTGAAACCCATGCATGAAAATTTTGTATTTCACTTTTAAAAAGTGGAAATAGTATTATTTTTCGTGTGATATTAAGGATTTGAGCAATATGTGTATAGATAGGAAAGTTTAGGAGTGAGATATGTAAATTCAGTGCTATTTACGTAAATATCCTTATAAAAATTCGGTAGCATGCTTGAAAATATTGTGTAGATGAAGGTGTGGATGGTGGAGGAAGTAGAAGCACGGCAGAAAGATTACTTAATGCTGACGGAACAGTCTATTATATATGAAAATATTGGACGAAAAACAAATTAATTGAGTTTGTTTTTAATCTTTAGCTGTATTCCTACACAAGTTACAAAAAAGGAGTTGGGAAAAGTGGGGGCTTAAAGGTATTGAATTCCTAGAACACTCAAAAATTAGACTTGTCAAAAATGCTAGAAATTCGTGAATAGCTCGTGTTCAACTTGCTAGATAGTTCATGTTCAATTTAATCGTAAAGCAAGCGAGCAGAACACAAATAGTACATTTGAGCTCGACTTATAAAGAGCATAACGCAAACAAACTTTTATTCGGTTGAGCCGGAATTAATTCAATTATTAAATAAATAATATTATTATAAAATTATTATATTGATTTTTTATAATGTATTTTGAAAAAAAAATATTTTATTATTTTTTCAATCATTCGAGCAGAGCCAGAGCTGAAACAAAAAAAAAAAGAATCGAGCCAAACACGAATATGATATTCATGAGCTATTTCGAACATGAGTTCATTTCATACAAAAAAAAGTTCGAACGAGGCGAACATGAACAAGCATTGGTCTTGCTCAAATTCAGCTCATTTAAACCTCCATAAAAAATACAACATAACTAATAATTTGCCTTGGAATTATGCTAAAGATTAATGTCCTCGAGAGATCAACCAAAGAAAAAAAAAGGTTGACCTTTCAATGCACTAAATTGAAATTATACAAAAAAAAAGTCATCTACAGTTACAAAAGGATTATAAAGAAGATAATCATCAATACTCCAATTTCATGGCACACAAATTATGATCCTAAACCATAAAATCCCTTAAAAACTAAGATGCCATCATAAAAACTTCATAAAAATATCAATAATCGAAAGAATACAAACCACAAATCAATAAACAAGTATCTAAACCAGTACCTTTGAGTTCTCCTCGGGTTGAGGAAATATCAAAAAAGGGTTTAACTCCTCTTCAGGCAGTGGGACAGCAGTACCAGCATTACCAGGTTGATCCTGTAAATAAAAAAAATTGTTAACATAAAAACCAATAATTACAACGTGGAAACCAACCAACAAACCTTTACAGGCTTTTCCTTCTTCTTTTTCAATGGCTTTATGTCATCATCTGCTGTCTTCTCGCCGAGTATCTCATTAAGTCTCGCATCAATTACTTCCTGTCACATAATTTGTGATGATAAAAAAATTCTAAGAAACAGTAACGGCTACTAACATTATTAAAGCATAAATAACTATTTACCTTGACAATCTTAGCATCACCCCAAGGCTGTTTCTTCCTAACTTGTCCACATAGGTTGCCAACTGGTGGAACAAATGGATAAAATTAGCATAATTGGGGAATATTGGGCTAAACTGCATAGAAAATAAATTAAACTGAAAGTCTTGTGAAAGAAGCACAGAAACCACATAAGGAAAATGGATATTTTTAATGCAAGAAAAGTGCCAAAATAGTCCCCTACCTCTTTACAGATTATTTTAGTTCTAGAGTTTATAAAAGTGTCAATTTAATCCTCAAACTTTATAAATATAGGGTGAAATCCCCAACTTAAATAGCATTGTAAACAGCCAGGGGACTATGTTGGCACTTTATTCGTTTCAATGGAATTCACACAGAAACATATAAATGGATGGAGGGCGAAAAAAATTTAAACGAAAAATTGCACCATTTATCATCAGCGTGAACTTATGTTTCTATGTTGGGGCATTTACATACATATACCACCCAATTCCTATATATTTACATATCGAACACATAAACTTTGCTTTTTTACATTTATGTCACACAAATTTTTCATATCATTGCAAAAATACCACCATTTTAACTTTTAAAAGTGAAATACACCATTTCATGCATAGGTACAGTGGCATGTCTGTAAAAATTGAAGTTTAGCTGTTAGAGATGTAAATACGTAGGAATTAAATGATATGTATGTAAATATTCCTTATGTTTTTCTATGATAGCATAAGTACTTATGCATGAATGTGTTCACACAACATTACTTAAGCATACAAATATGGATTACAATATGGCACTATTCATCTCAAAAAATGGCGAGCACGTAATAGAAAAACATTAACCATTTATACGATAACGTTGGTCCAAGATAGCATCCATATTTTCGTCCAACACTGCATTAATTGCAGATTTAACTTCTTCCAAGGAGATCTCAACCCCTGCAAATCACAGAAATTTTCCTTACTATTCACATGAATTGTAATTTAAAAATATGACATATATTAAATAAAAAATCAAGCCAATCACTCGCATCAGATAAAAAATGTACACGGGTCAAAAAAAAACTTTTGTAATTGAAATTTTTAAAAACAGTATGCAAAATGCTGTGATACTAAAAAAATAAATTATAATGTTTCATTGTAGCATAAACGGAGCATCAAACTATAACTTTAGGAATTACAACGTCCATGAAAACCACTAAACAGCTTGGTAAATATCAAGAAAGCAGTATTTAAGAAAAAATTTGCCTCAGAAGTACTCCCAGTTGCAAGTAGTAAACTGAAATTGTAGCAATTAAAGGGCAGAAATTCTGGGAATTGCTGGTTTAAATAAGCAAGGTACCTTAATGAGGAGAGGAAGTTAATTGCATAATATCTTAAAAAAAATAAAATTAAATGTTCACAATAACACGTTGAAGGAAACAGACATATGCTACATTGGCCCAACAGATTCTTCGTATATAATTTTTCAAAAAACCTGTCCGAGAAAGACAAATATACAAAAATCTGATCCCAAATTTTAAAAAGTAAATAAAAATGAAAAAGTGATGGTAGAGCTTATGTCTTTATATTCAAGCTTATAGTTCATCTGCCAACATGAAAGTTTGAGTTTGGTTCATATTCATTTCATATGATGATAATAGTCATTATCATGCAGACTAACGAGCAGTATTATCGTGCTATTTAATTTTATATCCAAATGACATTTACTGAGAAAAGTAAAATTATTGTTATCAAGGTATTTAATTTCTAACCAAATGAAACTTGTCGAAAAAATTAAACTAATGTGTAATATAATTAATCTATTTATTTTCTAATCAAATGAGTTTTATCGAGCATATAAATGAATTATTTTTTGAATTTACAAAAACAAACGAGCTTTAAAATAAACGAGCTTTAAAATAAACGAGCTTTAAAATAAACGATCTACTATATAATAACTAAAATAAGCATATAAATACATAAAATAAAAGACAACCTAAGAAATAATTTTTTATCATGTTTTATGTACTATGACTTAAAAATTTAATTTAATTTAATATAAATTGAACTTTAATTGATTTTGTTCACAAGCTTTAAAGTAAACTTTAATCAATCTTGTTTTATAAAAGATAAGTCCTTTATTAAGGAAACTATCAATAAAATAACTATTATTCATAAATAATCTAAGAAAGACACGTGATGGTCAGTTCTAATAAATCAACTAACAAAAACACAACACATCTTCATACTAAATCAGAACGGGCAAATAATTAGAAAAAAAAAGTTCTTTCCCAAAAACCAAAGTAAAAAAAAAATCAATGGAAACTGGACATTATGAGTCAACCACAGATAAGAAGGTCGTTATATACTCAAAAATAGAATCATAGACATTAACAAGACAAAAGATACCAAACTATCATAATAGATAATGCTAAAAGGCGTCACAATAATCTTCAACATTTTATAAAAGAATAAACATGTAAAATATAACTTGTAAATTCAGAGTAAATCAACTTGCAACAAACTAAACAATTACTTCGTGTTACTCAAAACTATATAGGTGCCTCCTAAAGAATGAAAGCCAAATCTACTCAAGCTTTAAAAAAAAAACGAAACGCCAGGAATCTGAGGGGGAAATAAAAAAAGGAATGCTTATATGCATACCACTTAATTCTTGTATATTTACATATCTAAAATTTAAACTTCAATTTTTACATATATATACCACCTTACATGTGCATGAAAATGTGTATTTCATATTTTAAGAGTTAAAATGATGACATTTTTTATGTGATATGAAAGATTTGGGTGGTATAAATGCAAAAAAGCAAAGTTAGATGATAAATATGCAAATACATAGGAATTGAGTGGTACCTACATAAATACCCCCCATCCAAAAAAAAGAAGAAATCTAATTCAAGCAAAGTTAAGTTCAATATAAGCCGAAGCCTAATACCAAAACTAATTTGGTGCATGCCTGATAACAAATATGGAAGTTAATCCAACACGCTTGATAAGCACCATGAAAATGAATCTTAATGCTCATATTTGTATCAGATCACATACCTACACCGCAGGCTTCTTCAAAGTCTTTCAATTGATAATTATCAGGCCCAACATTCACAAGAAATGTAAAGGCTGCATCTAGTTGGGCAGAGGATTTTATCTGCAAAAAATTTTGAAAATATATAAGAAATTGAACACTTGAATGCCCTCTAAAAACCATTTTAACTCGCTTAACATTTTTCCATGATGATCACCATTGAATGTTCTCATATACTAAGTGCTTGTTTGGGATCACTCTTTTATTTTCGCTCTTTTCTTTTATTTCAAAAACAAGTTTGTTCAGTACTTTTTTTTTGCATGTTTTTTTTGTCAAAAAAATATGTTTTGAAAAATACCCAAAACATCTAAAAATTATTTTTTTTTACTATTTTTAAAACAAATATAACAAACCAAATAGGTTTATTTCAAGTAAAAACACAAAATAAACAAAAAATGAAAGTGATCCCAAACAGTCCTAAGACACCGTTTGGGATCACCTTTGCTTTCTAATTTTTAGTTATAGTTTTATTTTATTTTGTTTTGTGTTTTATTTAAGAAACAAAAAACATGTTTAGCATGTTCGAATAAGATATAGTTCTTTCTAAAAACACTCAAAAACATAACAGTTATTTTAGGTGCCATCTTTAAAATAAATTAATTAAAACACACAAAAAACGCACTAAACAAACAAACTTTTAAAACAAATGGAAAAAATAAAAAAATGGTTCCAAACATGCCCTAACTATTACAAAAGATTACATGAGATACTATTTATTTTATAAAAAATTATGTTTTCAATGATTTTTATTTTTGTTTTTACTATGTTTTCAATGAAGTTCAATAACTCATAAATGAAGAAGAAGAAAACCTTTAATGTAACAATATATTCAAGTAAAGTTGGCCGATGTTTTAGTGCATTTGGAGGGAACTTCGTCGCAACCTATATAAGGGAAAAAAACAAAATTCGTAAACTTCTAAAGCAGCTTATATCAAATATTCAGCTTCACAACTAAACAAGCTACCGTGTACAAAAGATTTCCGACAGCCTTGCTACATCCATCAACAACACATGCCTGCAAAAGTTTTTGAGATTATAATAAAATAAGAAACTACAGAGATTGGTAAATAAAGAACAACCAATAAATGCTCTTCTTAAACGAAGCAAAAGATTTTAATTTTATATAAGGAATTAACATTCGCAACATACAATTCTTCTGTATTTACAATTCTCAAACCTAAAACTCCATATTTACATACATATCACTTTGGTGCTTTAAACCTGTACATGAAAAAGCTATATTTCACATTTTAAAAATGGAAATAGTACTATTTCTCATGTGATATTATGGTGTGAGATATGTAAATACATAAGAATTGTGTTCTATATATATAAATGCCCCATTTATTAATCCGTGCAACAAAAAATAACCAATGCAATAAACAATGATAAATGTTGATAAAGTTCGTTTTACTTTGATCCATGAATATGCAATTTATTCAGGTATAAAGCTAATATAAATTTAGAACTTTCTTTATGAATATTTAGATCATAAACTATTAGTTTGAATCAAAATATTGAAATCTAGTGCTAGTTCTAGTGAAAAAGGCGAACCGGAATAAAGTGTCAGTCTATAAAAGTGGGATCATGTATGGTTACTTTGAACAAAATTTATGTAGATAAGAGTAAAGTGCCAAAATAGTCCCCTAAATATTTACATAGGATCATTCTAGCCCCACAATTTACAAAAGTGCTAAAACGCTCCCCAAACTATTTTAATATGGGCTGAAATGGTTCCAAGGGAGGATTATTTTAGCTCCTAATAAAACAGTATGGGGACTAAATTGACTTATTAATAGACTCAGGCACTAAAACGAACCTCTACGAAGAGTTTGGTTACCATTTTAACACTTTTCTCTAAGAGAGATGTAAATAAGCAAATCTCTCCACTAACAAAAACTGAAGAAAATGTGAAAACAAAAGCCATTTACTTCAAAATAATAATAATAATAAATGAACTTGTTTTCCAAGAAACTTGTTGGTTGTTGGTGAAAATTGAATAGGGAGAGTTACAAGAGAAAAAAATAGAGAAGAAGAAGAAGAAAAAGAAATGGAGATAGAAGGATAAAAGAATGGGAAGAAGAAAAAAAAGAAATGGAGATAGAAGGATAAAAGAATGGGAAGAAGAAAAGAAAGAAGAGAGAGATAGAGAGGAAGGAAACAATAGAGAGATGTAGAGATTGACATTCAAGCAAAATGACGATACTGGAATCCCTAATATATGCCCATAACTTAAAATGTCTACACAAAAGCAATACAATTTATATGGAGAGAAATAAAATAAAGTGTCATTGCATATTATGAAGTAATTAAAACAAGTTGAAATTAAATGGAATATGTTTATAAGATCAAATTGAAAAGCATTTTATGAGAATGATTTCCCTGCATCAATCACTCGAGCCAAAAAAAAATCAGAGCATTTACATACATACCATATAATTCCAATATATTTACATATCCAACACTTAAACTTTACTTTTTAAATTTATACCTTCAGAACGTTTCATATCATATCAACAGTACCACTATTTTAACTTTTAAAAAGTATACAAATGGCATTATTTGAACATTTCAAAGTCACGGGATAAACAATATGTACCAAAATATTTTTTTTTAATTCATTTGAGATATTTCATAAATTTTAGTGTTAATTGTAAAAATTATCAAATGAACCCCAAAATTAATATAAATATCTGGAAATGCATTTTGAATTGATTGAAGTTACTTGGTGAATTAGCTAACCCATATTGATCATGGATTGACCCCATTCCCTTAATTTTTTAAAATTCAATAAATTAAGAAAATTAAAAGTTGACCTTTGACTTTAACATACACTTTGAGTTTGACTTTTCAACATGTCTATTTTCAAAACATCAAACTTCAATCTCAAACATCAACCTTCAAGTTCAAGGATTACTAGGCAACTAGGGCTATCAAAACGGCTCGTTGTTCGCGAACAGCTCGTTAAGACACTCGTGTTCGACGATCAAAAATTTGTTTGTTCTTGTTGGGCTCATTTCATATATACATACATACATACATACATATATATATACACATACATACATACATATATACATGTATACTTACATATTGGACGCGTGTTTGTGCCCTATATTTTCAGTAATAAATTTATTACTTGTCTGTTTCATGCCTTATCCGTTTCCCCGTGTTTTTGTCCATGCAACATAGGACAGTGGTTTCCTCGGGACCGGACAAAAAATAGATAGCCGGGGCATTATCGAACACACTTTTTGAGCTCAAAATATAAACAAGCCGAACACGAGCTGAGCCTGAGCTCGCTCGTGTTCGGCTCTTTTACACCCCCTATAGGCAACTTGAATGTTTGGGCATTTCAAATATTTCATATTTCATAAATTTCTTATATTTTTTTAAAATTATTTTAATGAATTTAAATATTTAAAAATCAAATTTCATTTAATTTGATTTAATTTGCTCGCAACAAAGTTTAGTCTAAAATATTGTGCACATGTTTGTGTAATGTCCTGGTCAGACTAGGTTAAATAAGTTCAATCTAGGTTAACCAATCTTTCAATATAATGTGCTTATTGGCCACATGCATTTGACATCCTACACGTGCATTTAAACATAAGTCTAAGATTAAAGAGACGTTGCACTACACCTTAGCCTCTCTGCATAATTTCGATCGAAACTTATGACTTGTAATAGATCTTGATTAACATGAATCAAACCCTACACTACACTCTCTAAAGAGATTGGTAAGCTAACCAACATTGGTGGGTTAGCCAATCGAAGCTTATAAATCTTAGGACAAGCTATAGATAGTTGACCCTATATCCTTCTAGCTCCAACTGACTTCATATGTACCATGATAGAGACTTTTCTAGAGATCAATCTTATCTATGTTATTGCACCACCTGCATTATCAGCATAAATTCACTCTAAGTTACAACATGAAATAAAATTTATTCAATAGCCTAACCAAGCTCTTCTGGATGGACTCCAATTTGAATTAGTCCTTCCCTATTGATTGAGTCTAACCTTAGAGTCGTCCCCTTTTGACTGTACTATCTACTATCCTAATCATGCCCCTTTGACTATGACACATCTTAGATTTGGCCATTCCTTTTAAACCGAGAGTACTCCCAACATCGTCATGCTTTCTTGTCATTACTATCATGATCTAGCCATACTCTTTTGGCTATAGGACTTTATCTATTTTGGTCATACATCCTTTGGCCAAGCCATTCTCTAATTTGAACATGCTCATTTGATCAGACTTTTCATTGTTTTAGCCGAGCTTTTTTGGATAAGTCATATCCCTAGGAAGGTCATACACTTTTGACCTTACTATTCTTAACTTGGTGCTTTTGCTAATATAGTGCTTTTTTGGACAAGTCATATTCCTAGGAAAGTCATACAGTTTTGACCTTACTATTCTTAGTGCTTTTTTGGATAAGTATTATTCCTAGGAAGGTCATATACTTTTGACCTTACTATTCTTAACTTAGTGCTTTTGCTAATATAGCGTTTTTAGGAATTAGTCATATACAATAACAATCCGTTATCTTTTTGAATGTTCAAAACATAAAAATTTCAGATGTTGAAGGCCCATAGACACATACAAATGCTTAAAATATTAACCTTGGTGATTAATGGTACCAGTTATCTCTCCTTTTATTGTTGCATTTGCATGCACATGAAAATAGTCAATGCATATTAAATAGGTAAGCCAACCCGTTTAGTTTTAGAATATGGACTGTGACTATGACAGGTTAGTTATCATTATTGGGTAACAGTTTATTTAATAGTGAGAATCATCCTAGCATAATATGACCTTCTATTGTTGTTCAAGCATTAAAAATAACCTAGGTCATGTCAACTTAATTAATTTTAAAAAATAATTCAACTATTATAGGCCACCTATAAAGCAAACAATTTTAAAATCTTTTAGATCCTATTTTTATAAAAATTATATAAATATTTATTTATTCTCAAGCCTAATTCAACCTCATCAAAATCTCTTTTCAAAATTAAGTTTAAAAATCCAATATTATGGTTGCAAAGCTTAGTTTAATTGGATTCTTTGAGGCAAGTTAGTTTGGTAGCCCACTATAGTCATATAAGTAAGCTTGTACAACACTGAGATTTTTGCACACACTAGTGTTGTGATACGTCAATAATACTTTAGCCGTTTAGCAATCAGACTGAGCTATAGGTTCTGTTTGGGGCAACTGTAGGTTATCCAGCTTATTCAGATAGTTTATCCTGATAAGCTGTTGATCAACAGCTGATCTGGATAAGTCATCTAGTTGTTTGGTTTGAGCATTTAGAAAGCAGCTGATTTGCAGTTATTTGTGGATAAATGATCATTCAACCCCTAAACTGAATAAGTTGTTAAGTCGTTTGGTTCTTGCGGTTTGAAAACAACTGATTTGCATATATGGAAAGGGAGAACCTCTCCATATATAAGAAAAAAAATTCTTAATTCTTATCAGAGTGGCAAAGAATATCATTTCTTACAATTATAGGAGGTACAAAATAAAAATCAGAACTCAAGAAAATCTCATTTTGCAAGATAGATAATATTATCAGCAGTTTAGCAATTATCATTATCATTCTATCAAAATTTACAAGGAGTTATTCATTTTAAGAGCTCATTACGTATAAGAAAAAGGAGAAACAAAAGCTCAGATCCTTCTTTGAACCCTCAAACCCAAAAGCCATCCAAGCTGCTCTCTCGCCTTAACATACATATGAGACGTTTACATACATTCCACACAATTCTATGGATGGATTGATGCATATATAGAGAGGGAGAGAGAAAGATTGACATACATACCACTCAATTCATATGTCTTTACACATCTAACACCTAATATTCAATCTATATTTCATTAAAAAAATGAAATATTAGTATTTTTTTTATGTGAAAAATTCAGCTAGTAAAGCAACGGAATTTAGCACCAAAATCATAATGAGACAACCTCACACGCTCCAGCTTCTCTAAGTATGATTTAGCACCAAAATCATACTAGAGTTAGTTGGGGAAGCAAAAAACAAATTACCGCATCCAACATGCCTTCACACGCTCCAGCTTCACCAATGGGCTAGCAGCAGCTTCCTTCGGCTTTCCTTCCTACGGCACTGATCGGGTGGCAGCGAGGGCTTCACTTTCCTTTTTGCTTTTATAATTTCAGCCCAAACATCATTCTACCTATATTTTATTATATATATAGTTTACAAGTCGCCTGCTTTTTGTCTTCACTGATTAGATTGATTTGTCTCAAAATCAATCAAATGGAATGGGCTACCAAAGAAAATGGAATGGGCTACCAAAGATTTGATAAAATCTTTCCTAGTTGAAATTTGTTCTTGGTGTACCTCTTAAATGAGACATAGAATTGAGCTTATTAGCAATCAAACCCCCATCTAATTCAAATTCATAGCATAGTCAGTCATATGCATTAAATTAAGTCACTCAATTAATGACAAATAAACTACTTGTTCCTTATGATCGAGCTTTCACTTTCAGGCACAGTTTTAATTAATGGGCCTAGATGTTTGTCTACCATGTTGAGTAGCGGTTGTTCTAATCCACTAGATTATAAGCCGAATAATTAACCTAACCCATAGTAGATTAAAAGCCCAACTAATTAGCTCTAACAACATACAATTGGCTTAATTTATATCCCTTTTTATATGCAATATTTATATCCCTATAAATCGTAAGTCATGCATATTATTGATATTCATCACCTAAAATATGTCACCCTAAGAATTTTAATTTTCTTTCCTTGACTTGAGATCGCAAGCTTATCGTAGAACAAAACAATCCATGATCGTTGAAAGAGAGAAATTGTGGTTGGATCGAGTCAAGTATATTAAAGACAAAGTGACTTCTAGCTTTATAATACGTAATGGCAAATTTATAAAATCTAAACTAGGAATTTACAACATTTTTTTGGAATATTGGTCATCACTTGTCACCCTTTTTTGAGCCATTTCATACCCCTGACTCTTTAGTGAGATTTGGTGATTTTTATCGCATGGGTCTTCTACTTTATGAATAATTGGCTGATTTAATTACAATGATTCACAGTTTATTTTGTGAGCTAATTGTCTTGAATCATGAATTGTAATATTTTTAAAAAAGTCAATAAAACATAGATTGTTGATAATGTTAATCCAATCAAGCCAAAATACAAGCACATTTCATATATCCTGAGTATCACTTCAAGTTATCATCAAGTTTAATTAACCTTAGGGAATGAGTATCATTGGGAGACTGATTGATCCTAATTGTTTTATTCATTTTAAATTCAATTTGATGAAATAAATTCCTACGAATGCTTTATAAGGGATGAGATAAAACTTTTTGGCCATATCTTATTGGGCATCATTTCTTATATCTTGCTGGGAATCTCTTACATGAAAAATATACTCTCATATCATCATTATTTCCCCTTCAATAACGTGATGAGACAAAGCAATGATGGTCATTAGAGTTAGGTTTGGAAAGTGAAGGCAATGGAGAGTAGAAAATTTTACATTGAATACATTGGTTGAGGCAAAGGTCGCGAGAAAGGTCTACCAAATGGTAGGTGGCCATAGTGCAAGTGGTTGAACCATAGAAATTTTCATAAGAGTTGTGTGAGTGGTGACAACTAATAATGTGTTGATGATTGTCCGCAATGGCGCAAGCACCCCTAGACTTTATGAGGTGGTGGGTTTGCATTGCCAGCTAAGTGTATAGTTTAATGCAAACCAAACAATTAAGCAGACTAAGGGTCTGTTTGGGGTAGCTGCAGCTTCATAGCTTTTCAGCTGCAATTGTGCTGGCCCAGAAAGTTGCTGCGGGGAAGCTGACGAACTGTTTGTTACAGCTATGTGAAAATAACTGCGGGGCAGCTGCTTCTGAAAAAATAATCATTCTATGTTTAGTAAAGTTGTTTAAAATAGAACTATGACAACGACATATTTGATACTTCATAAGCATAAATTCATACTGTTCCTCAACCTACTAGTTACAATGACCATTTTGCCCCTGTTTGTTGCAGAAATTCATACTGCTCCTCGACTTACTAGTTACACTTAAAACCACTAAAATATCTCACCGGAGAGAAGCCATGTCTCAAAAGTCAAAGCATTACATTGCCAAGACCCCTAGAATCAGAGAGAAGCCTTATCTCAAGGAATCAACTCCAACTTTCTTCGGCCAGAACTCCATGAAGACAATCTCAGTGAATCACATTGCCACACAAGATCAAATCGCCAAAATTTTGACCAAAGCACTACCAACCTCATGATTCCGTGATCTCAAAACCAAATTAACAATTCAAGGCCCGAATTATAATTTGAGGGGAACTATTACACATGATGCACTTAAGTTGGTTAAAACCACCAAGCTTATCTCCTCTATTCTTAACAACATGCTTTCCTCTTCACTATCCTATATTGGGACCACTATCCTTGCATAACCAATTCTATCTACACTATGCATACATCCCTGTGTGCAACATATAGTTTAAAGCAATCGAACTACTATTCTCTATCACTTCAGTACTTTTCACAAATTTTTATTTATATTTTTTACATAAGGCCAACTTCATATTTATAAACATTAGTTTATTTTCTTAAACATTAGCCATGTCAGATAACGACAAAAAGGCAAAACCAAACTTTCAAAAGAAGCAAGGAATTAAGCAGCCCCTACAATTTACCAACAAAGAAACAGATGCAGGAGATAATTATAATAACCAAATTAATCTATAAATGCATGCCCAACCTTTGGAGACTTGTGTATACGCGAGAGTTGAGATTGAAGAAAAAGCCAGAACTAGCTCTTCCATGAGATTGTTAACAAGCAAACGTGTTGAGTAATAAACGCGAGAGAACTATGCCCTAAGAGAGAAAGAGAGAGAGATACAGGAGCGACAAGGAGAATAATGTGAATTTGGCGATCTCCAGGATGCCCTTTGTCATCCCCAGAGAACTCATCTTCATTCTCCCCAAGTATCACCCCTCCGCTGAACTCCAATTGCTTAATTATGAAGAAGAGAAGAATGTCGGTCGAAATTTGGCGTCAGCGGCTTCGATCCGATGAAGAAAGTAGATGTAAAATTAAAATTGAAATTTTTAGTCTTTTGAGGTTGATGGTGGTCACCACGAGCTCGTCGAACTCCACAATCTCATTGTCAATTGTGAGGGATTTGACATTGAACAGAAGCGACAAAGGAACGACGAAGGGTAAGGCGTGTAATAATCCATCGCTCGAACGCGGACCGCAGGGTTCCATCCGCTGCCCGCGTTCCGCCAAAATGGCGTCCCGTCGTGCTCGGGACGCCGAACCAAAAGGCGGGGATCCGCAGCCGCTTTCCGCACCGCGAGAAAACCGTGGCCCCAAATGGACCCTAAGTGGAGCAAGGATGCAATAATACACAAGAAAACTTGTTTGAGCTATTCATTGAAGGTTGTCGAATGAGATCTAGATTACAACAAAGGACATGGTGAAAGTTGATATGGAAATATCACCAAACTGACGAGCCAAGTATATCAAAAGCTTCGATACTAATTGGTGAAAGTTGATGTGGAACCAGAAAAGATGATGAAAAGGCAAAGATAGAAGCAGGAGATTTCCACTATGAAAAGAGAAGTTAGAAAAATGATATTTAAGAAAAAACAGAATTCAATTCAATATTTATGTTCCATGATTCAAATACAACATCAAAACCATTCATATAGGTTCATGAAAATGGAAAACTGCATGAAATATAACACAACTAATATTGAAGGAAATAAAATGTCCTTGTTACATATCATGAAGAAATTAAAGCATTCTGAAAAAAAAAAAGACACATACATACGTAGCACACAATTCTTATGTATTTACATATCTCACACCTAAACTCAGATATTTACATACATAGCACTTTAAACATATGCACGAAAAAGTCTTTTTTAAAAAATGGTAATAATACTATTTTTTATGTAATATTAAATATTTGAGCACTAAGTGTGTAAATCTGAAAATTTAGGTGTGAGATATGTACATACATAAGAATTGTGCGTTGTGTATGTAAATGACCCAAATCTAAGACGGAAGGCATCTGATAGCCATGATCATCCTGCCTCAGTTTTCTAACAAATCAAAAATCAACTCCGATGAATTCATTTGTGTTTATTCATGGGAGTTCTTCATCTTTCGAACAATTCAACGTATTCGAACAAATGAACAACTACATGGCTCATTTAGAAGTACAACCATATTTACCTTCACTGAATAAAAAATTTGAGTGCGATAAACTAATTTCCTATATCCCAGCCAAACTCAATTAAAAGCCAAACTTAGGCACCGTTTGACGCAGCTTATTCTCTGCGTCCGGCGTTTTCAAAACGTTCAAAACGCCGTGTCTGCGTTTG
>NW_018164496.1:2703510-2705948 GCF_001263595.1 Phalaenopsis equestris
ACGCGGAGGTAAAATGGGCTCCATTCGATTCGGTCCTGAAGACTCTCCCGACATCCTGCGTTCAGCGTTCGGCATGGGCTTATTACGGTGCAGCCCTCGTCCTCCCCGAAAATCTCCCAACGGCGCCCGTTCCCGCGCAGATCTCCACAATCTCCGTCGCCGCAGATCTCCGTCGCAGATCTCCGCAAGCTGCAGATCTCCGGAAGCCGCAGATCTCACAACGACGCCCGTTCCGCTCGTTGTCGCCCGCAGATCGCAGATCTCCGCACCTCGCCCCGCTCCGCTGTCGTAGATCTCCGCACCTCGGCCCGCAGCCCTCAATCTACCGCACCTCGGGTATGTCGTAGATCTCCGCACCTCCCTCCGTTCCGCTGTCGATCTCGACAACACAACTCTTGGATCTTCTTGTCTGATCCTAGTAGGAGACCCTAATTCGTATGTGTAATTCATTCCATTTTTGCTGTCGTCTTGGTAATTTTTAGCAGGAGATCCTAATTTTGCTATTCATTTTTAAGGCACTTTTAACATAATTGGCCTTATTTCCCTTACAATGCATTGTTGATACATGGTATAAGCTATAAAAGAGTAGCACTGCTATCTTTAATTGTTTTATTGCATATTCATTTTAACATTCATTCTCAACATGCTCAAGCTATTGATTATTTTTCAGTAATGAATTCTTAAATCAATATAATATAGCTACTTTGATTGCATTTTTTATAAAATTTACATTAAGCTCTCCTTGATATCCTCTTATTGCTTAATACTCTTTAGACATCTTCATTTTAACCATTTAATCTGAACTCTTTAAGATATCCCTCATATGTATCCCTATTTTTCTGTATTACAGATTCAAGATACTTAGACAAAATTTTTTATCGAATAGACTAAATATGTTGGGCTTATAAGGGGAATACCAAATGAATCAAAATAATGGATAAAACATATTTTCGATTATGAGGTTATCGAATACAACCCTTAATGTTATTATTTTCTGTTTATGTCAACACTGTCCTTCACGTTGAAGCATATTTATAATTTTCTCTAGCTTCTTGTATAAATGAAGAATTGGTTGCTGACCTTAGCCTTTGAGAAATGTAATCACCATTTATGTAAGAGATGAAAATATGAGAAGTGATAGTTTTAAAGGAGATCGCAACATTGCGTATTAAATATTAAGCTATCTCAATATATTTTGTTTGCTCATAAAAATAGGATTAATGGTAATGTTAATGCCGTCACATATGTTGTAATTTAAATTCATAATTTAATTGATGAGAAAATTGTCATGAGCTTGCCTAGGTGTTTCAAGGCGAGAACAAACAATCTGTTTGAAATATTTGCTTAACTAACATTTATAACTTTGTATGCTGCTTTGTGTAGTTGCACATCCCATGATGCATCAAGTTTATATAGTTTTTCTGTACTAGATATTTTCAATTAGACCCCTTGAATATTCATTTGAATGTGGCCATTTTAATCCTACAGTATCAGATTTCTCCATTTTAGTTTATTGAATATACAAATTTGATTCAAAACGGGCCCTCATATAAAGATTATGATACAAAATTGATCCTACTTATGTTTGTAATTTATACAATTAACCTCAATTTAGCCCACGAGGATTATTTTGGTTTAATTTTGTATATTTGGTGGACTACATTGAGAAACATGTTATAATTAAATTGCTATAATGGCTTCATCTTTTTGAACATTTATATATGCCTCATTGTTAGGATCTTGCACGTTAGAAAGAGAGGCTAGCATTGCAAAGTAGTTACACGACTCTGTTGTTGAATCATGTCTAAAGTGGTTGAAGGGGGTCAGTCCGCAATGTGGGACAAAGACGTTACAAATATTTTTTGTGATTTGTGTATTAAAGAAATAGAGCTGGGTAACAGACCAACAACGTATTTTAATAAGGAAGGGTGGAATAGCATTGGCAAGAGATTTAAAGAACTGACTGGTAGGGATTACGACCGCCTTAAATTTAAAAACAAATGGGACCAGCTGAAGAAGGAATGGAAAATATGGAAGGAGTTGAAGCGTGGATCTACCGGTCTGGGTTGGGATCCGATTAAAAGGACAATTGATGCTCCAACTGAATGGTGGTCTGAAAAACTAGAGGTAAATTTATATATAATTCATGAATTGTTAGCTTCGCAAATTATTTTATCTAACTATAATTTTCTAACTATCCCCTCTAAATGCTGTTCCACAGGCAGTACCGGCAGCGAAGAAGTACAAACAGTGTGGAATAGAGCCGGAATTTGAAGCGAAATTGGACATAATGTTTAGATGGGTTGTCGCAACAGGAAAGTTTTCATACAACCCAATTGAAAGCGGTTTTACAGGGATACCATATGAGATCACACCTGAGCCAGTGACACCCGATGAAGAAGTCCAAAGCATTAACCAGAGGGATATGGGGGAGTCCA
>NW_018164496.1:2707389-2717597 GCF_001263595.1 Phalaenopsis equestris
TAATCTTTTTACTTAACAGTGTTTTTCTTATTAGGAAAATACTATTTGGTTGATGCCGGGTATCCTATGCAAAGGGGATACCTGAAGCCTTATCCTGACACAAGATATCATCTTCCTGATTTTGCGAGAGCGAGTGGCACCATCCGTGATAGAAAGGAAATGTTTAATAAACGTCACTCATCTTTACGCGGGGTAATTGAAAGAACATTTGGGGTTTGGAAGAAGAAATGGGTCATCATACGCGATATGCCGTCGTTTCATTTCAGAATCAGGTGCATATTGTGGTGGCAACAATGACACTTCATAACTTCATCCGACGACATCCTTCACGTTCAAATACGAACTTCAGCATGGCTGATAACGATGAGCTGAATGTCTATGAAGAACCATCAGAAATTATGATCGGGCCTTCAGTTCCTGAGGATGAGCATGATTTTAATGAATTTGAAGTTCATAACACGTAGGGTGTGGCTGAGATGGCTGATCTGAGAGAGTCTATAGCAGATGCTATCTATGGCAGTTAATCCAGCAAGTCTTTCTTTTCTTCGTACATTATAGATTTATTTTGATGTGTAATTTTTCTTTCTTTTTTGGAATAAGGTCTGACAGAGCATAGCTTTGGGAGGCAGTTCTATGATTGTGCCAGAGGTGTTTCAGCTCGCTGTGGTTTCTTCAGGTGGGCTGATAGTCCCACAAATTACACCGCCAGTAATTATGCCAGCAGTCATGTGAATCCGATGTTTTCTCAGGCTGACTGTGCAGTTGAAGACCGATGTAGCCAGAGTCTGAAGTTAAATATTTTAATATTTCTCCTTGTTGTTGTACTTGTTTTTGTACTTTTTTTAGTTCTACTGGTACTCGTTAAGATGTGAGAACTGTATGTTATCTTTTAGAACTTGTCTATCATTATCGTATGTTTCTGCAATTAATGTTTCTTTTCTACGAATAAGTTATTCTAATTAAGTTGCCCCAAACAGTTTTATTACATAGGGGCAGTAATGTCATTTAACAACCAATAAGTTAGCTTCAATAAGTTGGCCCAAACAGCAAGCCAGATTATTCTGATAATCTACAGATTATCAGATTATCAGAATAATCTGCTTATCAGCAGATTATAAATAATCCACAGCTGCGCCAAACAGACCCTTAATGTCAACAAATGGAGTTTTTAACCACTTGACAGATTATAATCCAGATTACAACTGTCACAGACCGATTAGCGCAACAACCGAAAGAAATAAAGTTACCTCCTTGATGACGGCGGTGAGGTTGGAAGTGACTTTGGGGTTGACAAGAGCGTTCTCCGCCGTCCGCTTATCCAATCCAATGGATAGAAACAGATCGAGCGGATGCAACTCACCACCTTTCTCGTCGCGGATCACCATCGCAGGGACCTCACCGAACTTGAGCCGAGCCAATGAATCACTTGCTGGAGGGAAAAAAAATGTCACAACCACGCGAGGAGATAAACCCTTGGATTGATTGGCCTCGATCTATGGGAAAAAAGTAAGGCTTTGACACGAGCAGGGGGGAGAAGATTCTTTGTCCTGTGCTGAGACTGAAAATTAGGGTTTTATGATTCAGTATGGGGCTGTTTGGTAGCAGGTTTTAAGCAGGATTTGAGCTAAATACAGCCAAACGGCGTAAAATGGTGCCGATTCGCGATGAATCCGGGATTTACTAAATCCTGTGAATCGCCGGAAATCCTGTGAATCGCCGGATTGGGTAAATCCGGGACGAGCGGATAGGAAGAATGGCGCTAACAGGCTTACCTTCCTCAGAGGTTTATGGTAGAGCGGAGAGGAAGGATGAGAGAGATTCGAGCTTCGGTGGTCTCTGTAAGCCGCGATCCCGTGGTTTTAGGACAAAACCGGGAGGTAGGGGCGACATGAGCGAGGGTTTCGGCGAGTGATTTGTGGTTTTAATTTTTTTTCTTAACTTATTTTATTATTTTAATTGATTAATAATTAATAAATAAATTTAAATGATAACAAATCTATAAATTTATGTGTAATTGTTTAATAGTTAATTAATAAATAAAAATATTTTAAAATTTTTAATCTATTTAATAAAATTCTAAATAATGTTATTTTATATAATTAATAATTACTTATATTAAATTATTGATTGATAAGCACTTGCTTTTAAAAAATATTACTAATTTATATAATTTATTATTAATAAAAAATGCATTTTTTTCATATATTTTGACATTTTGATGCTTATTTCTATTTTTTATTCAATAATTTTTTTAATATTTAATAAATTTCAAAAAATTCTTTTAAAACTATAACTATTTCTTAGAGTTTATTTGCCAACAAACCAAATAATTTTCAAAATTTAACCACCTCATAATTTGCTAAATTTGGATTTATAGAATTTACTAAATTCTATCCACTTCGGGAGGAGATGAATTTTCCGTTTTGGTAGGGAGGCTAGGGGTTAGAATGTTTTTTTTTATCCTTTTTTTTTCTTAATTTACATAAATGCCTCTTAAGTCTGATGTATTTATCTCTTTAGCTATTAAGGGGCCCGTTTGGGACAGCTTATAAGTGCGGGGCATTTTTAAAAATGTCGCGGTACCGTTTGGATTGCGCATTTTGCCCTTTTATCTAAAAACGTTGTTTCATTTTTATACTAAACGCAAGCCGCAGGTCGAACCCCGTGATCGACCCGCATGCCGCGTTTCAGGATAAGTTGTTTATTCTGAAACATATAAGCTGCCCAAAACACACTCTAAAATGTGACATTCCCAATACATAGACAGATATATGTCACTATTTAAATGTCAAATTGGTGATAAGTTGATGAAAAAATTGGGTGGCAGTGAAAAATTTAAATGTCTATTTTAGGTGTCTTTTTAGTTTTCATAATGTCCAAATTTAAGTCTTATGTATATAAATAAATAATAATATGGCGGTATGTATATTAATGCCTCGTTCTTTTTCTAATGAAAAGCTTATAATAATTAAACTCATTAATAAAAATTTCTCTCTATCTCTCTCTCTCTTATTTGTCCTCTTACTCAGTCACACCTTCTATTCCTTAAATATGATTCACCAGATAAATTTAGATTCAACACGTATACATTAAACAATTTTAAGTAGAAGACAAAAAATATGACTACACTAAAAAGTCTCAAGTGGCTACAAAATTTCATAAAATCGCGTGTACGTGCATAACTATAAGTGACTACCAACCTATACACATACTGATGCTCACGATACAAAATTTACAATCATATATTTTTGTGCATAAGAATATGCATTTTAAGATTAAAAAAATGTTATTTTTTAGCCGTATGAACGTAAATATGATGTTTAGGTGTTAGTTAAATATATAAAGTTGTGTGATATGTCTGTTTAGTCCCCCTTCCAAAATTTCTTACTTCTGTTGAAAAAATATTATATCAGTACTACGCACATGTTTAGTCCCCCTTCCAAAATTTCTTACTTCTGTTCTTCTACTGTGAAGCCACGGCTACTCACCGAAAAAAAACCCTAACACCGATCGCAGGATACAATAACACATGAATAACACACAATAACACAAGAATAACACGGGAGAGAATATTCCCCCGTGTTACTGCGCCGTTTTTTTCTCTGTCGGGAATATTTCCCGTGTTATTCAAGTGTTATTGTGTGTTATTCATGTGTTATTGTATCCTGAAAATATTCTTGGTGTTATAATAACACAATAACAGATCAATAACACATGAATAACACGCAATAACACATGAATAACGCGCAATAACACATGAGTAACACAGAAGAGAATATTCTCAGCATTGCTGCGCCGTTTTTTTTGCTCTGTCACGCGAGATTTCGTGACGTGTTTTAATTGGGTACGCACGTTATTTACTGATGTAATATTTCTTCTTTTGTTCTTCTACTGTGAAGCCACGGGTACTCACCGAAAAAAAACCCTAACACCGATCGCTTCATCGCCCTCCATCCTTCCGCATCCACTCGCAATTCGCAAACCCTAACCCTAACCATCTCATCATTCTGACAACCCACGACCATGAGAAAACGCCTACCTTGTTCACTCTCTCTCTTTCTCATCTTCTGTGCCCTAACATTCCCCTCGATCCCACTTCTATCCTCTGCTCAAACCCTCGGCCTTGACGCCTTCCTCTCCGATCAGCTCCTACGAGACCCTCTCGCCAGTAACGATTCATTTCCTCTCCTCACCTCCTCCCTCAAGAAATCCCTCTCTCTCATCTCCATTTCCAAACCAAAATTCCTAATCTCCCACCTTCTCTCTTTCCAAATCTCCGTCCCAGTGCGCGTCAAGCTCGTCGGGCGATTCTCTTCCGCCGCTCCATCCATCCTCCACTCCTTCGTCACGGCCGCGCTCTCCTCGTCTCGATTCCAGGTCGTCGGTGCAAACCCTCACCACCTTGCTGTTTCCCACTCGCTCAATCTCGATCCCTCTCTCGCCTCCCTCGAATCCGACATCTCCGAAGCCATTCGCTCCCATGTCGAATCCTCTCCGGCGCCGCTCCACCGCGGCGCTCTGTTCCCAATTCCTCACTCCGTCGTCGACACCATAATCCGCCGTGATTTCCAAAAGGAGGAATCTAACTCCGCCCCAGGAATCTACATCTATTTGCTGTATATGGACCAGCAGTCAAGGCGGTACGCGTACTCCTACGACGCCATGGATTCTTCCCCTGCGTTCTCCAAGTGTTTGGGAACGATCTGGACCGGGCAGGAACGATACCTCTGGATTGACCTAGCCGCCGGGCCGGTGGATTACGGCCCCGCACTTTCCGGTGAAGGATTGCTCCCCAGAGGTGAGTTTCATCCCCTCGCTTCTCTTCATAAGAACCCTAGATCCGAAAAAGCCCTGCTCGCAGATCTCGCCTCTCTGGTTCTCGGTGCCTATCAGTCCCTTCTGGTTCCCTCTTTAAGAATTCCTGTTTTTCTGGAGAACAAGTTGATTATCCAGTTAATTCATATCCAAGGTTCTGATAATGGCGATCCAAATGGCCTCGACTTTACTTTCATTGAGAAAACACTCAGGGAGAGTGATTTATCGTTCAAAAACCAACTTTTGACGATGAGCTCATACTCTGTGAAGTATTCAGAATGCAAAATATGCTCATTTGCCATCGCCAAATCCATGAACTCTTACACATCAAGATTCCTTTTTGAGAACTATACTTTGATCGTCAGTGAGTATTTGGACTCCAAGCATCTACACAGCCTCCTATCAGATTCAGCGGATGAGATTCATAGAGAAGCAGGTATTTCTGATGAAGAATATGGGAATATCCTTCCTGTATACATCTTCGATTTGGATCATGACAAGCTCATCTTACTCGATCGTTTTCACCAAGCTGTCGCCTTCAAGGATATGGTGATCGCTGTGAGGACTAAGAGCTCACAGACTGTGAGCGATTATAGTTGCAATGGAAGGCATGTAATCACTCATACTCGGAGTTTGAATCGTCCGATTATTGGTTCTGTTCTTCAGAGTATGTGGGGGGTGGCTCCAACTCACCTTTCATGGAGTCCAGAGCACAATAACACTCTTGTAGACTACACATGGAGTGTTGGGCAGACTCCATTTGGGCCTTTCTCAGAGCTTTCTTCCCTGTCTTTTGTTCAAAAAGATGCAGCTAGAAGAAATGTTCTTCTTGTTAGTCTGAATTATACTATCACCAGCGCCATTGATTTATTGGAGTCTTTGGAAGCTCATGGAGGTGACAGGAAGGTTCTTAAGGATAATAGGTATGTGCAATTTGTGCAGAGATGGAATTTACTCAAATATAAGCTGGACAAGGTTGTTTCTGCAATGTCTCAACTTGATTATGAGAAGGCTTTGTATTTCTGGAGGTCTTCGGATCATGATCTTTTCACTCTTCATACTTTGATTTATGAGGCGACTCGGCAGCTTGAGGCTTCGTTGGTTTGTTTCGAAGACCCGCCATTACCATGGGCTTCCGCCTCTGTTGTTGGAGTGTTTTTGTTTGGATTATTGTATGTTTATGCTAAGAGAGATAAGATTTTTAGGAACAAGAGGAAACAATTTTGATCAGTGTTTTTTAGTTGTATGATCAGTTTGGGAGCTTCTCCTGTTTTCTTCAGCTTTCAGGAGATGATGGAAGATGATGTAGTTTCAGAGAAATAATGGAGTATCAGATGTTAGAGAAAAAAACTGAAGATTTTTTAAGTAAGTTTCATTTATGTTGCTGTCATGGATTTCTATGTTCATGCTAATGACATTGAACTATTTAGCATGTATGCGACTCTTAGCACATAGATTTGTTATTGAGTTAATGTCATTGTACTATATATTTTTAGGAAGCATTTGCATACATACCACCCAATTCAAATGTATTTACATGTCTAGAACCTAAAATTTGTTTTTTACATTTATTCCGACATAAAAAAGTACTGTTTTGACTTTAAAATGGTGAAATACATCTTTTCTGGCATAGGCCTGGTGGCTTATATGTGAAAATTGACGTTTATGTTTTAGATTTATAAATACACAGGGATATAGTGGTATATATGTTTTGGAAGCATTTACATGCATACCACCCAATTCCAATGTATTTACACATCTAATACCTAAGCTCTACGTTTATACCACCAAAATCATTCATATTACATTAAAAATACCACTTTTATGAGTTAAAAAGTTAAGTGCATCATTTGAGGCATAGGTCAGATAAGGTGACATGTATATAAAGATTGAAGTGAAGGCATTACATATGTAAATATATAAGAATTAAGTGGTGTGTATGTAAATCTTTCATATTTTTATAGCATGTGAAATAATGCAACTGTCTGTAGTCTGAGAGTAACATACTAGTATGTTTTTTCTCGCTTTAAATTTGCATGCTTTGGTTTTGTTTCGTACTTTTTTATATGTATCATTGTGGTGCTTTTACATTCCTAAACATTCTTACCAGCTTTACATTTATATCCTTATAGAGCTCATGCGGTTTTGACAAAGCCCTGGACAAAGAAAAAGAAGAAAATAAAAGAGAGGGAGCTAGGGAGAGAGAGAAAAAAATTTGTGAGGTATTGTTCTTGATGTGAAAATAAAATATTGGATGTATTGTTCTTCCTGTGACCTTTTAATTCAATGAATTTTGTTTATGAATGCTATAGAGTATATTATATTTTGATCCAAGTCTTAAATGCACAACATCTGTTATAAATAGGTGGGCATAGCTTTTAGAGTGTCCATGGATTTACCTATTGAAAAATTATTACGTGCAGCTAATCATATGTCATATGTCAGTGACCACCGATCAACATATGTCTGTGACCGCCGTCGTTGATCACACAACAGATCATCCAGATCGTTGTCATCACGTATAATAATTTATCTTCATCTATTGCCTTGATGAGTCAATTATCTCTCCTAAATAGCAAAAAATTAACACTTGGAGTTTGAGTGCATCCAAATTTCGTTTATGATAATATTATACATGAAATCCGAACACATCAAGACTGTAATATTCATCTCATAAATAGGTGCATTCCCACCCAAATCTCATTCATATCAACTCAATTAAATAAATCCTATTGATAGGCGCGTTAGCAAACACCCCTACAACTCATCAAAATTTGATTTCAATACTTTAAATAAGTTAATGCCAGAGCAAAATGAAAATTGCTTAAAAGAACTGATAAATAAAGTTTATAAAACATAATTAAAAACATGTGCCGATTAATCAAATTACATAGAACCAAAATTTGAAAAGCTTTCCAATGCAAAATCATTTGTAGCAGAATTTTTTTGCATGAAGAACAGCAGCAGGACCTGCTTCCCCTTAGAGAAAGAACTGCAGGTAAATAGTTCACCTTCCCCACTCCAATTCAGGCCCAGATCTTGTGCTTGTGAAGTTAGATCTTATAGAATCCTCTGCTTTAATGTTATCTGCAAAGGCATGCCAACCCAAAAGGTATGGCAGTATAAACTGCAAAATGGAAGGGAAAAAAATATAATTTCTAATTTAATGGGGGCTTAAATGAACATTTAAATAAGTCATAGAAAAATAAATTCGGTTCTATCATAACTAAAATTTGATCATGATAGAATTTATACAGTAGGATTTACTTTGAAATGACAAAAAAAGAAGGAAAATTTACATGCATACCACACAATTCTTATGTATTTATATATTTTATGTATTTAAAGATTTGAGCGGTATGCATGTAAAAATGAATGTTTAGGTGTTCATGCATAAATATGGTGGTGTCTATGTAAAATTTGAAGTTTAGTTGTTAGGTATGTAAATACATGAGAACTGAGTGTATGTATGTAAATCTTCCAATAAATTGTAATAATGCAAACTGTATTTGCATAATTAAAAGTCAAAATGGTGCATGCTGTTGTATTTGCATATTTAAACAAGGGGCATTTACGTACATACCATCCAATTCATATGTATTTACATATCTAACACCTAAACTTTGTTTTTTTCTTTACATGTATGCCACCCAAATCTTTCATATCACGTAAAAAAAAACAACCATTTTAACTTTTAAAAAGTGAAATGTATAGGCAAGGTGCAAATACATAGGAATTGAGTGCTATCTACGTAAATCTTCCAATAAACAATATTAATACAAACTGCATTTGCATGATTAAAAAAAAAAGGTAATGAGGGTAATCATACATTGAAAATTGAGTTCATGACGATCAATTCTGCTCTGGCAATAGGGATGTAGATGCTCTCATCAACATTCAAAAGACGGTTCTGAACATCTATAAGGTTAAACAATGTTTTAAACAAATATTTAAATCATTAGATATATAAAATAAATAATTTCAGTAGCTGTGCTAAAATTTAAAAAAAAAAAAAAATGCACAACTTGAAAATATTGGAATGAAATGGAAGCTGAGAAATATTTCAAACTTGGTTTTAAGCCTACTTTGTCGACGAAATCAGCATATAGCTCATCAAGGGGTTGTTTGATAGTATGTTTTTAAAATGCATGTAATTCAGAAATAGAATGTATAAGAATACAATGCGTTTTAAATTGGAAGATTGATACACATACCACGCAAATACTATGAATTTACATGCCTGACACCTAAACTTCAATTTTTATATAAATTTCAACTTACGTTTGCAGGACAATATGTATTTCACTTTTTAAAAGTTAAAATGACAATAATTTTTATGTGATATGAAAGATTTTGGGTGGTTTAAATGTAAAAAGCAATTAGATATGTATATATGAATTGGGAGGTATGCATGTAAATGCTCCTTTTCAATTTTAGCATTTGCATTATAGGATGCAAATTAAATGTATTTATTTTTTTGTTTGTTTGTTAGGATACATTTTAAGTACTCACTTTGTCTATTTCATCCCTTGTGTTTGATGTTTTAAGAACTTTGAGGCCGTGATACCAAAACTAGTAGGAAATTCAATGGAGAACGCAAAACAAATTTCTATTTATGTAGAGAGAGGGTTACAATACAACAGAAAATAACAACACAAGCAAACACCTCTAAAGTGTTTTTCAAGGGCGGTGGAGATCGGCTAGGTGGATCGGGATGGTTGGCAGGGGAGGTGGCAGCAAAGGAGTGCTGGTGGCAGCAAGGGGAAAGTGCAAAACTGTAGGGCCAACAATGATGGAGGTCTGGGCAGCAGGTTTCGCTGCACAATAGAGGTGATCGGGGTTGGGATGGAGGCTGAGGAGGGGGACAACAATGTTGGACTGTAGTGACAGGGCTGGGGTGACGTCTGGGGAGTTGGACAACAAGAGTAAGCCATGGGGGAAGGGTGGCTGGGTGTGGGGATGGAGAATGGGTAGGCCGCCGGCTGCTTGAGGGGGAAGGAGTAGGGATGGTAATAAGGAAGGACACAACAGCACCTTGGAGGGGGATACAGTCGGAGCATTGCTACCTCATCGGATACAGCCCTAGAACCAGGAAAACTCTTCAAACAGGAAATTTGAAAGTATAACACAGTCAAAACTAACTCTAGTAAACAAAACAACACAAATATAATAGCTAACAGATAAAATAGGAAGGGAAGAATTTCCCCATTGAGTGGCAACCAGAAAGGAAGGAGAGGTGCGGGACTGCTGATCAAAATCCAGCACCCAGGCCGCTCGATCTCGGTTTACCCTGGACCGACTTCCATTGGGCCGACATGGGGGAGGTGATGGGATTAGAGAGGCATTGGGGGGAGGCAAAGGGCAAAAGAGTTTGAGATATTTAAAATCTCTCA
>NW_018164496.1:2717693-2749363 GCF_001263595.1 Phalaenopsis equestris
TATATATATATAAAATAGGAAATTTACATACAATTATTATATATTTACATATGTGACACTAAACCTTATTTTTTACATTTATATCATCAAAATGACTCATAAAAAACTACCACTACTTTAACTTTTAAAAAGTGAAATATACCTTTCATGTATGGTTAAGGTAGCATATGAAAAATTATTCCATACGGATCGGACACCCCCCCCCGCTTGCGGGGGGGGGCCGGCCCCCGCCCGAGACATCCCTTTTTTACGGGCAATGTATTTCGGTGGGCCTCACCTAATTTTTTTTTTATAAAAAAAAAACAGAAATAATCCTGACCGTAGATCACCGTGATCTACGACCAGGATTGAACACCACATACAGAATGCATGCGGTGTCCGCACGCAATAATTCCTCGGTAGCATATATGAAAAAATTGATATGTAAATACATACGAATTGGGGGCCATGTATATCAATCTTCTATAAAACGGGCATTTACATACTACCACTCAATTCTTTTGTATTCTCATATCTAACATCTATACTTTATTTTTTTAAATTTACACCACACAAATATTTCCCATCACATGAAAAATACAACTATTTTAACTTACAAAAAGTAAAACATACCTTTTGCATGGGTAGGAAGGCATATATGTAAAATTGGAGTTTAGGTTCTAGATATGCAAGTACAAAGGAAATTAGCAGTATATATGTAAATTTTCCATAGAAAATATACTCATTAGACACATAGACCAAATTCGGAAGAAATATTGAAATACAACAATAGCAGTAATATAGTTTATTCTAAATGATTTACAAAGAATAAGATTGAAATCTCAGCTTGACAAATTGAAAAATTATGATTTATGCAGCAGAATCTAATGTAATAGAGATAAAACTAATAATGATGATATTTTAATGCAATGGAAGGTAAGCAGCACTGATTAATAAAAAAACCACATATCCAAAATGTAAAAAAAGTTTTTAAGGATGTAGAGAATTACTGAGATTAAAGAAATGACCAGTGCTATCCGGAAGAGGTTCCACCTTTAATACTTTCCTGATTTTGCCTTCTTCGCTGCCACCAAAGAGACACTAATTGATTCCAAGCTCAGGAAGGTTGAAAATATAATATATAAAATGTTGCTGCATCTATATGACACCTTTTGCCTAGCACATGGGATTGCAAATCAAGATAAAGCGTCCCGAAAATGAATAATTATTGTAAAAATATAACTGTGATGAGAACCACTATAATGCATAAGCCACCTTCTCTTTCACCATGATAAAGGCAAAATGCTCAAATTATCTAATGCTTTACATATCTAACATCTAAGGTTATAAATGTAAACCTGGGTATGATAAATGCAAGCCATAGTTTAAATCATATCCTAACCAATTTAAATATGATTTCAATAAAAAAGATAATTTACATTCTATAATCATGTTTTGGTCCGTTTTTTAAAGATATATTAATAATGCAAGTGCTTGAGCTTGCTAATCTCGTTTATATATGAGAGATTAGATTTACAAAGATGTTAATTTTCTTTTTCTTTCAAATACAGTAAGTTTGAAGCATTAATCAAGTCAATGTTGTGCATCGACATTGATCTTATTTGATAGCAATAATGGAGGAAGGCTTGGAGCAAGATTGTCAATAGATGTTATGTTGCATCATATTTTTCTTAGTTTAGATAAAACAAACTTTTTTTTATTTTACATTTGAAGTTGTACCTAAAGATTTATCAATGGCTCAACATTCTAGCTCTTCGTTGGTTCTAGAGCATGTACTGATGATCATGCTTAGCATTTCCATATAAAATAAGGGATGATATCAAATTTAAAAATATTTAATGTATCTTAAAACACTCTAGAATGCTAAAATCAGTTTTACTATTTTTTTTTTATGATTGACATTCAATATTTGAGTATCGTGAAACACCTAGGCATATATATATATATATATATATTATGTTGGACTGCAAGATAGAAATGCATTCGAGAGTTATTTCAGACGTGCCAACGTGGACTCGAAAAGCCAGTCGTGGTTGTTGGAAGGGTTAAATGTGTGTCGTGATTTTAACAGGAATCAGTCGAACGCACGAATCAAAAGTGCATTCAGCAGATGCGGTTCTAAAATCTGACAAAGAAGAGGAATCAATTAAAAAAAAAAAGACACCCTAAATTTGGATTTGTTTCATTAATTTTTCCATAAGTTCTATGATTGGTTGTCAACTTAACATACAACCCTTAACCTTTCGGATCCAAGATTGGAACATTCGATAGCAGGTTTTAACACATAATATGTTATAGTAGGTGGCAAAAAAGAGCATCTCCATCTATTTTGAATTTATGCTTAGAGCCAATTTTAAAAACTCTAAATTTCACCTTCCTAATAGATTAAACAGGAGTTGCATTCTCAAGGAAACATACATGGTTATGATATAAAACTAATAAAATCTAAAAATTGATGAAATAAATGTACTCCCTCATCTCACATCTAGTTTAGCCCAACCATCAACCTATATCATAAGCCCTTTTCCATCGCTATTTACCATCTATTCATGACACCCTCCTCAATCTACTTGGCATTCCTCCTCTATGCAAGAATTACATCCTCAATCTCATGTTCTCCTCCAATCTTCCTCGCCATCCGTACTCTTCATAGGTGTCTTTAATCATTGATTATGGATGTATACTTGTAAAGAATGTGTGTATATATGATGATGTTAAAATATAATGACTTTTTTTTGTGCATAAAATCCTTCTACATTTACAATTAAGACTAATAGTTTTATTCTTCACATAATATATTTTGTAATATGATTCACAACATAGCCCGCATATACCTCATTTTCAAGTATGCATGGTGCAACCAAATAATCAAAATATTTATATAATTTAGTCACTAAGC
The DNA here is from genome assembly GCF_001263595.1 of Phalaenopsis equestris. NCBI lineage: Eukaryota > Viridiplantae > Streptophyta > Magnoliopsida > Asparagales > Orchidaceae > Phalaenopsis > Phalaenopsis equestris. The sequence continues at coordinate 2,720,593 of NW_018164496.1, forward strand.
AATTTTAATGGCTTTGATAAGATTAACAGTCTAGCAAAGGCTCAAGTCTATTATTAAGGGGAAAGAATATTGCACAAATAAACAACAACAAGAAGAAGTCTTTATCCCACTAGGTGGGGTCGGCTACATGAATCTTTTTTCTCTATTGTGGCTGATTGAGTGTCAATACTGCCATTGTCGGGCCTCAAGCCCCGGATGCAAAAAAGTTGATGATTGTGTTAGGTAGTCGACAACCAGTATAAAATTTTTATCAAAAATACCATGACACACTGCATAGATAAACATTTTAAAAACAACAAATTTATGGATGTTTTACAATTACAATTTCAAAGTTATCAGTGTTATTTTAGTCTAAAATTTGTGCATCCCTATTTATGGTTTATCTGACAAACTTTTGCACTATAAAATAAAATAAAATAAGAACTTTCTATAGTAGTTAGTATCCCTAAAAAATGATATAAAGTTGATAAATATTCTCAAAACATATCATCCATAGCAAAACTTCATTCTTGCACGCACGCAACCGAAGAATTTGTGAGTCCAACTCTAAAATTTACTTCCCTAAAAAAGGTACTTTTGCATTCAAATCAATAAACATGTTTGCAATAAATGATGGCTCAACAAAGCCTTATTCAGAGAACTATGTTTGAGAAGCATAAATCTTGATATTCTTGGTCGAACAATCAAGGTCAATTCATAACTAATAAATTTTTTTCATGGAATAAATCACAACTATATATATTATTCATTATTGAAAGTAATTTATTGATAGATAAACAATTATGAAGCTAAATGAAAAATTGGCCCATAGCTAGTTTTGATAGCAAGGATGAAGTTCACCATTATGATTAGCATTGAGTTATTCAAGAATGACAAATGAATGAAAAAAGAAAATGGATTAGAAAGATCTTATTTTATAAATATTTGAATTGGAGTGTATGCACGCGCATTTCTAATGTGTGTGTATGTGTAATTCATGGCCATTTACATTGATCTTAAACAATAAAAATAGTTGTAATGTAAAATTTTATATATTATGATGGTCTTCTTGGGCGTGAAGAAAAAGAAAAACTTGAAAATCTACATATATATATATACTACACGATTTTTATGTATTTATATATATAACACTTAAAGTTTTATATTTACATTTATAATACTTTAGTATTAAGTATTATAAATGTATGAATGAAAAATGGTATTTCACTTTTAAAAAGTTAGTGATAGTAGTATTTTTTATGTGATGACAAAGATTTCAGTGGCATGTATGTAAACATTAAATTTTAGGGGTAAGATTTATAAATATATAGGAATTATGTGGTATGTAAATGCCCCAAGAAAATAACAAAGATATGTGGGTGATATTAGAAGTATTGTTTGAAACCAAAACAATTTATATTTTTCTACATATATATACATATGTATTCATTGAAAAAAATTGATTATGTTGGAGCAACTTCTAATATCTAAAAGAATAAGGAATGTCATCAATTATTGAAAAAGTTTTGAATGTGGCGAACTACCAAGTTTTTGTAGAATCTACTGAGTTCTGTTAGCTTAGTTGTGCAAATGAAAATCAGCATCAAAATTTATATAAACCAAAATAAGGCAAAATATGTTGGAAAAGGGAATAGGTAAGAAGTGATGTATTCCAATCAATGGAATACTAAACTAACTATCCCTCTCTCTCTTCCTCGTGTTGAAGCACCCACAAGCTAGTGCATGTAAGCGAAAACACACTTTATTGTATGCTTGTGTTTACAATAAAAAATACTACGTACTAAAAAATTTATGGCAATAAAGTGAGCTCTATGGCCCTAGTTTTAGGCAAAGAATCTACACAAATAAATAAATAAATGAAAAGAAAACAAAAGGCACTAAAGTATTTACATTAAAAAAAATGGCAAAAAAAACAACTCGGTCAAACAAAATAATGTTTTATACCAATTAAAGATGACAAAGCTCCTTTCAAAAATTTAATAAGAGAATAATAGATTATAAAATTGATGACAATACTAGTTTGATCTTCTATAATTGTGGTGGTTGGGTGAAAACAGACAAATGATGGTAGCCAAACAATGCCAACAGCGATCAGATGGGCTACCAACAAGAACAAGTCTCTATCCCACTAAGTGGGGTCGGCTACATGAATCATTTTTCTCCATTGTGTCATATTGAGTGTCATATTTTCATTAAATTCTAATAGATTAAGAACGTTTTTATACAATATGTGGAAGTTTTTTTGGGTTTGCCTCCGTCTTTATTAACATAAGTTGAATCTAAAACATCATCTCTCCTAACCAGATCATCAAATGGTAGACGTTAATGTGTCATCAAAGACGACACTCTCTAATATTGTCTACCACTGGAGTTCACCAATCCTATCACGAATATATTCATTTCGCATTTTGTCTCTAAATATCAAGTCGCTCATCCACGCATTCTCTTCTCAGCAACACTTGACTTTGTTTTATGCTTCACTTTTAGAGGCCAATATTCTACATCATAAAGCATTACAGGTCTCACCACCATCTTATAAAATCTTCCTTTCAGTTTAAAATGTACTTTTCTATCACAAACTAGGCTCGATGCATTCCTCCACTTCAACCAACCAACTTGAATCCTAATAATGACATTTTGAATCTATATCACATTCACTTTGAACAATAAACCCAAGATATCTAAATTGTTCGCATCTTTTAATGATTTCATCACCCAAAGTTACAACTTTGTCGCTAGAGCTACTGCTACTAAAATTACATGTTATGTAGACCTACTCAGACGAAGGCCTTTGGACTCTAATGTAGACCTCCACAATTCATGTTTTTCCTAAACTCTTTCTCCAGTCTTATCCACAACAAGGATATCATCAGCGAAAAGCATGCAACCATACACCAAGGTGCATCCTCCTGTAAATGTCCAGTAAGAGCATCCATAACTAAAGCAAAAAGATTTGGGCTTAAAATCGATCCCTGATGTAATTAAATTGAAATAGGAAAATCCTTGGTCAATCCTCCTGTTTGAGCACAGCAGCTCCAGTATACTTATCTTTAATGACTTGAATATAAGTCATCAACATATTTCTTTTCCAGAACTCTACAAAGGATTTCTATTAGAATCTTATTGTAAGCTTTTCTAAATCAATAAAAATCATATGTAGAGCCTCCTTACACTCTCTAGATTTCTCCATCAAACCTCTCAATAAATGCATAGCTTCCGTAGTAGACCTGTCCGACATAAATCCAAACTGATTTTTGAATCACGTCTTAACATAGGATGGGCTACCATTGTAGAGTAATGAAATTCTTCATATCTTTAAGTTCTCTCTCAAATTTCAAATTCAAGTCCCTTACATGTGGATTATGGGGCTCTACTTATAATTTTTAGTAATATTTTGATTATTTTGGATAAAATCTCAAACACTCTCAAAAAGCTCATTTTATTTTATTTCATTGGTGATGCATTAAATATTTAAGTGTCTCAAAGACCTCAGAATTGAGTAACATTAAATTTGTTGATTTTCTCTTATCAAGACACTATATCTGATTATAATAATACAAAATTCAATATCATATAACCCTTCGATTATTATCATAAAGTTTTGAATCGTACTTCAATAACTTGATTTGAGCTTATTGAGACTCAAAATTTACCACTCTTGGTGTCCTAAGGATTATCTTGTTAAGACGTTAAATTTAATTATAAGCTTGTTAAATTACAGTTCAATTTAATTAAAGTTTATATTCGCATGGTCAATCAAAATCAAATTTTATTTAGATGGTGTCCTTCATAAAGTCCACTGGTGCAGAGTAAATAAGTTTAATGTGTTGAACATGAACCACCTTTCACGCACTTCTTCCCAAACAAAAAACAATTAATTGTACTAAAACTCATTGCAGTTCAAAAAACACAAAAGGCTCAGACTTAACCACACATTAATATATTTATTTCAATGAAAGTTAATTCCAAAAATCACTTCATGCCACTTATAAACACTTCCAATGAATAAAAAGCTTATTAGCAACTCATATGAGCAGCTAATTTCCATATCTAACAATACTGAGGCTAATTCTTCATCCATTACCTTTTTCCTTTAAAAGGATCATGAAAGAACTCACAACCATCCTTCGCACCAAGACCAATTAGTGTTCCAATCTCACCAACAGATAAGGAGAAAACCTATACAAATTAATCGAATGAGAGTAACGAATACGTTAAAAATCAGTAAATGAAATCATCATTATAGCAGAAAAACAAGAAATCTTATGATATGGTGGAATTTTCTAGTCCCGCAGACCACGTATACGTACGAAGGTGACGTTATGTTATAGGGCCAATAAATAAAGAAAAGTCGCAGTGCATCCATTAAGAAAATGTCCAGTATAAAACCAAAGCATATGCATATTGATATTAATATGTAGGCAAAATTACATACATACCACACAATTCTCATTCATTACATATCTAATACCCACAGTTTTATATTTACAGTTGTAACACCTCTTTATCATAAATCTATACATGAAAAGGCATATTTTCTTTTACAAAGGTAGTGATGGTGGTACCTTTTATGTGATCCTAAAGATTTGAGAGGTATGCATGTAAAGATGAATGCTTAGGTGTTAGATATGTAAATACATGAGAACAGTGTGGTGTGAATGTAAATGCCCCTAATGTGCATCAATTCATACTAAAAAGAATTGAAAACAACAATAAAAAAAGATTCCAACATGGATGTAATATATTACCAACATCAACACAATTAAAATGACTAGTCCTTAAAATATCTGTGTTACAGTTAAAAGATTTTGTTTTGGGACATTTACATGCATAACACCCAATTCCTATGTATTAATGTATCTAACCCCTAAATTTTATTTTTTAAGTTTATACCACCCAAATCATTCATATCACATAAAAAATGTCACCGTTTTAACATTGAAAAAGTGAACTGCACATTTTCAAGCATAGCTAAGCTGGTATGCATGTAAAAAATGAAGTTGAGACGTTAGATATGTAAATACATATGAATTGAGTGGTATATATGTAAATCTTCCTTTTGTTTTTGCAGGAATCTAGCCCCCCACCTACTCTTTGGAGATAAAGGGGTAAGATAGCTTGATGCAAATTCAAGAATATAACATAAAGGTCATGTATAAAAAGGAATTTATGCTAAAAAACACACCAAAATTTGCCAGAACAATAGCTAAATGCAAATTCAAGAATATGACATACGCATATTGATATCTAAAATTGCAATTTCAGTAAAGAATTAAACCTGCTTCCTGTTCCAATCATACTGCCTTGCCACAACAGCAGGAGCAAATTGGAGGAGAACAAAGCCCTCCTTTGAGACCTTGAAAGCCCCAGACTGAAATCAAGCAAACTCATCAGTCATCATATCTATAACAAAAAAACTCAACTTTCCAAGCAAAGACTAGAGCTTTCTCGATTTCGAACAAAACTCACATCTAAAGGGGCAAACTCCGGTGGTTTTGGCTCAACTGATAGAGCGGCCTTCCCCTTGTAAATGGAGTAGCCGGCGTAAACCCTAGTAGGCTGAGCTGAGAATAAGAGTGGAGAACAACTAGCATCCACTGTAAAAACGATAACTTTAAGGAAGATAATGTCCCAAGTGCTTACTTGCGGGAGACTGGACAGCGAAAGAGCGTTCCTCTTTCGCACGAGGGGCGACCCTCTGCTGCTCGAAGTAGTCCGAGTGGCGGCAGCTCACATAGAGCTTCGTCTTCTTATTTAGGGTTAGGGTTAGTGTTTTGGGGATGGAAGTGTGGCTTCGAAGAAGATTTGGGGGGAAGAAGAGTGAGGGAGGTTGATGAGAGCTGCGGAGAACGGCTTGAGGCGGCAAATGCGTCATCTTGGGCCTGGTTTGCGCTTCGATTTGAAGCTGGTGCCTTGCAGTCGTTGGGATTTTATCTTCTTCGGATTGGGCGACCGTTTGTGCTAATAATTTTATTTTCTCGTTTATATATTTTAAATATTTAAAATTATCGAATTTTTGTATTTGTGATTGTTGATATGAAATAACTAAAGTTTCATAAAAAGGCATAATGATTGCCATTTGAATCTAATAAAATGGATGCATATTTTTATCATGTATTCATTTGATGGGTTGCATGTTATTTGTGGCATGTGTCGTTGTCCCCACTTTGGGAGGTCTCGGGGCTTTTTAAAATGCTCCGATAACAGCCCAACCACTTCTATATGACTCGCACGAGCCCTGAGGTACGATAGGTGAATATCTTACGTCGGTCAGGTGCAGGTTTCATTCTCTGGACGACACTGTAATGCCTTATGCCGGTGCAGGAGCTCGTGAGTTTCGGAGAGACGGAGTGCTGACATTCCATCAAAGCCTCACCACCCTACCACAACCTTGTGGCGCTCAATGACATGTTTCTTAAAGGCAGTGCGCCATAGGACAATCATCATCATGGCTTGTCGACGTGGCAATTGTCATGTCAGGAGTGCTCCGGTGAAATTGTTAAGCCTCAAGCCACGTTGTGCCTTTTTGCAAGCTAGATATTTGTCATGTTTGTAGTATTATGGCGTTGCATTGATTAAGTTGCCCTTTAAAATGGGGCAGCTCTTTGTTGCCCTGGGGTTTGCCTTCTTAAAGTCAAAACATTGGTGGTTTGATCTCGAGCTTATTTTAAAGATCTATGAGCGCCATCCCTCTTCCTCTTGTTTTTTTGTGTGTGTGCGCCTCCCTCCTCTCCTCGTTATCATGCCCTTCCAGTTACGATCGAGTTTTCTTAGTCAGCAGCGATTCTTTCTGCATTTATAGATGTTTGAGGTTCAGTTCCAGGAGCTTTTGAGTCAGGTGACTTCTTCGAAATTTGCATGCGTTGAATCCCTTTCCCTTTGCATATTTTTCCTTTATAAGAAATAGGCTTAGTTTTTTTTTTTTCAAACGAACTAGGCTAGGCTGCTGCTAGAGAATACATATGTTGGGTTCCTTGTGTTCCCCTATGTTGGTTATGTATAGGGCTTAGTTTGCCTCCATGTTGCGATGTCGTTCTTTAAACATTTTGACACAATTTTCCCCCTTTCTCGAATGTGAAAAAGGCTCATCATCCTTTTGAAGTACTTGACCACAAATTCAACCTGAGAGAAGTCGCGCATCAAAGCGATGGTGCGAGGCCATCTGATTTGGTTTTGCCTGGCATTGGATGCTGCTTTTTTGGTGGCATGGTACCAAAATCATAGGAACAGAATGCAGCATTGCTTCATCTTTGTGACCTTGAGTGGGTTTTCTTTCTGCTTTGGGCGAAGTCATGGCTTCACTCTTGTCGTCGCGACGTTGTCCTCTATTTTTATGTCTCGTGTCATGTCTCCCCTTTATTGGAACACATCACAGTTTCTTTCTAAGTTGAAATGCCTATCTCTGGCATGTCAATGTCGATAGTTACATGGGCTTCTGCCTTACTTTGTCACATTGCACAGTCGATGCATCGCTTGAAGCTCAATGCAACAAATATAAGACACCAGTTGATTAGTCAGCACCAGTTTTTATTATAATGAAGTTATCATCCTTTTGGTTATTGGCACATATTATTCGTGTGGGTGGTGGCCTACATTGAGTTGTTCGATCAAGTATTTCGATAGGGTACAATTATCCCCGGTAGATGGGTTTTTTATCTTTAAAAAAGACTGATTTAGAGACTTTCCTTCTCGAACCGTTGGTGCACCATTTCACATGGGTGGTGATTATGTTTGGTTCGACTTTTGTCGCTTGTCAGTGTCATTCTGCGTAAGCTCATTCTCTTTCATTTCTGTCATATGTAGATTTCCTGGTGAGGCGTGTAGGAAAGTGTTGGATTCATTCCACTACAAGGAGTGTGTGTATGTATTTTGTCTTTTAACTTATCTTTTGCATGTTATTGAAAATTTTTCTCACATTCTTATCATGCTTTTGTTGCATGTTTGTTGTTTCGCCCCCACCATATTTCACATTCATTATGGGATGAAAGGTGGGCACCCATGATCATTTACACGATCCCGTCGTGCTACACCTATGGGTCAAGGTCGCATTTTTCCTATGTTGTGTGGCCGCACATGGTTGATTTGAAAGTTTGCACTTCTTGAACTCACTTTTGTGATGCCCTCGTTGCATCAGCTTGCCTTTTTGCCTTATCTATGTCACCACTTTATGTGTCGTACTTTTGGGACTTAGTTTTCGTGCACTCGATTTGCATATTGTGCATTTTATGCATTGTGTTTTACTCTATTTAAGTGAACCATTTGTTTTCCTTTTCTTGGTTTAGGTTTCAATAGTCAACATGTTAGTGGCGATGCTTCAACTACCTGTAGTTTAACATTTGGTTATAATAGGAAAATGAGCATTGTGTGTTGGTCGATCTAGTTTGGCAATGTGAATTATCTTATTACATGTATGATACTTCCAAGCATAGGCCTACAAAGATAACCTCCATCAATGATTGTGGCGAGGGTTGGTTCATTCAAATGCTCGGGATGGGCCCATCTCGGTGACCCCATCAAGACTTTGAGGGACCCTTGGCCCCTGCACCACACGCCTTGCATTTAGATGTTGCTTAAGAACACCTTATAATTTTTTCTGGATCTTGGGTTAGGGTGTATTTAGGGATTTTCATGCACTGATAATGTTCTTTGTATTGTGTTAACTGTTTCAAACATTGAGTGTTTTTTGCATGCTTTACTAGGTGTGAGACATGCGTACTTGCATGCGTAGGGTGAACCTACACGGTGTCGTATAAAAAAGCAGGGGCTTAGTGATTTAGACACCCACATTTTCTGCAGGTGTTGCTTAGCTCTCCCCCCCAAAAGATACGACCTTTTATATGCTACATGATACAACTCATACTAACCTCTATTTTGCAGACGAGGCCTTTTATTATATATTCTCCTTGTACTATTAGAGTCCCTAAGAATAATCTATATTGGAAATAAGGTTTGAACACGAGAATTGAAGCTGAAGCACAGAGCTTGTAGAGAGAACCAAGATTTGTTTGTTCGTGTCTCATACCTTAATTTCATATTACACTTTTATTATATAATTTTTAGGATCGAGCATATATATGCAAAGCCCGACCACAACTTTTCTTTTATGGGATTGTAGCCGACCCGACAACATTGTTGGTCCCTTAATCATTTATATCAAGTGTTCACTTTTCAACGCCTTGCATGTGCTGACTCTGCTCATGTTTGTGGTTCATCTGGAAACAATTATGACTAAGCTCATTAGGATATATTATTTTATTATAAAAGTGTAATCTTAAGAGATTTATCCATAATAATATTTAAGACTAAAATATTTAAAATATTGAAATATATTTTTTTCCTCATTTTGTTTCCATACATGGCCTTTGTATCAAATTTAAAATTATCATATTACATGAATATTACCCCCAGACTTGTTAATAGGACATTAGCACTTAGGATTTCTTAGCTCAATGCATATATACCGCATTACACGAGAGAAGTACTCTTGCTTTCTAGTCCGACTCACCCAATATTTGCTTTGTATGATTAGATGGTAGCCTGATGTATTATAGGGTGTTAGAGGCTTTCTTGATCCATATGAGATTATAAGTCATTTACGGGGTAGCTTGGATTTATAGACTAGTCATCTTTTTTCTCTTCTTTCCTCTTGGTTCTTTGCTCGTACTATTGACATGTATGATCTCTATTTTGCTTTTGATCAACGTTAAAGTCATAAGGGTTCTGACGTTTCTTACATTTCGCTTCAGATCTACTAGATCATTTCGAATGATACGACACATTAACTACCGACGAAGTGATCCCCCACTGGGTTGGGTCAATTAACTTTGCAACTTAGTTGATATGAGGTCTCAATAGTCTGGGAGGAAGAGTCCATTGATCCCCGAACATGCTATATCTACCTTTCAAGGTTTTTCTTCAACATGCCTGTTGATTTACCCCCCTTTCGGGAACATTCGTCTCCTCTGTAGAGTCTTTGTGGACGAGTACTGTAGACCCTCTTAGCTCAACAACATCTATCCATCAGATTGAGGTGATTCATCGTTTGCTTGATAACCTAAATTTGTTATGATAATTGGAGGACTTCTCCCTTTGGGATTGTCAAAAATCTTATTGAATGACTATATTTCAAATGACTGATATAAAATAAATACAATACCTTTTATGTGGGTCTTCCTGGGTTTTCCCTTGGGATGTAATTGATCGCGATGACACGTCATCGTGAGCCTCTTGAACCCAAATCAAAATAAAAATGATTTTGTATTTTAGTTTGATTATGATGATCTTTCCATGACATTTTCCTTAATTTTTTTTTCTCAGGTTGAGCATGATTTTATTTATTTTGGACCCTTCATCTCCTACAAGTACTTTCTTATGTAAAGATCTTTATAACAACTTTTTTTATTTCTTCTTAGCATTTATTCAATTTTCATCCTAAACTTTCTTCTTTTACATTTTAAAGTGAGGGTGACTTGGAAATGACACACATTATAGAGTAATGACGCATAATATGGAGTAATGACACACACTATGAATTAATGAATTCATCTGCAGAACAACGACGAACACTATAGAGTAACGACACATAGTTCAAAGTAATGACATATTACAGGGTAAAAACACATACTGTGAAGTAATGAAGTATCATACTGAATAATGACACACATTTCAAAGTAATGAAGTATCATACAGAGTAATGCAATATTCTAAAAAATGTGCAACGAAGTATCCCATACATGATACATCTAAGACCCAACGATAACTCCGTAGTGCAAATGCTTACGATCGTTGTGCCCAAAATAAAATGATTTTCTTTAGACTCCTATAGTTCTCTCATTGCATCATATACCAACAATGATGTCTCAGGTGTAATAGTAAACCCTGAATAAGGTTGCACCTATCAACTGATGTAGGTCCAACTATCCCCTTAGTGGTCAACTGACGCTTTTGTTGTGACCCACTATGATCCATGTGGCTAATCACTACTGTAATTTTCCACAACAGTTGATGTGACTAACTACTGCCATTACATTCTTTCATTACAACCTTCATGATGACATAATGCTCTTCTTGTAACCTGCTACGACCATGTGACCAGTTTCCACTATAATTTTTCATTAATATATGCGTGACTAATTACTATCATTACAATATTTCACTATAACCTGTATGGTCAACTAACACTTTAGTTGCATCCCACTGTAGCCTGTGTGGTCAATTAATATTGTTGCTTTGCACTACAACTTACGTGACTGACCGTTATCATTGCAATACCCACCCACTACAGTTTTTGTGGCTAATTGGCGCTATACGATCTCCAATTTAACATTTGTGGCAAATTGACATTGTTGTAGTCTTTACCACGATCTTCATGGCTAACTAGCGCTATTATAATCTCCAACCATGGCTTACATAGCTAATTGCTGATATAGCTTCCAACTACAACCCGTGTGGCTAACCAACGCTCTTGCAACTATCAACTATGACCCATATGACTAATTATTATTTCAAGCATGACGTGTACTACAAACTTACACTATTATAATAACATTTATGACAAATTACCTCTTTTGCAAGAGATCAACTACAACATTTGCAGCCTAACTATGATTATTATTGTCTAGAACTGTAGTTTTTATATCCCATTCATGAATATGAAAGTTGGATTACTATTGCATATTTGTAATTATCAACTATGTAATTCCATATTTCATAATTCAGCAGAAGAGTAAAACCATGTACTTACAATTATATAGTTGATTACTTTTGATCACACTAGTCCTCGTGTTTTCTTTCAATTCTAGGGTTTTTCCACTAAAAAAAATCCAGGTGTCTCATCCTACAAATTCTTTATTATTCGCGTGCACTCAGATATTCATAAAATGCTAAGAGATTGAAATATCTCTCTGCCACTACAAATCTTCCGACACTCAACAAAGTTGAAGTTTTTTTTTATACAATTTAATTGAATATATGATTAATTAAGATTTATCAACAGAAACAAAAGCGATAATTATTATTCAATAAGTTCATTATAATTCTTAGTAACTATTAATTAGCTAAAAACAACTAATTAATAAATAATCAAAGAATATCAAAATATTAATTAATGATTCATTAGATTTAGTAACTATAATTAAGCTACATTTTATTAAATTAATATTCTCATGATATTTCTATAATAAATAATTTAATTTATAACTAAATTAAGAAAATTAAATTTTTAAAAATAATATGCTAATTGAGGATTTAGAAAGATTTAACAAACCTTTAAGCCTCATTATTTATTTTTTAATCCAATGAACCTAAAATTTATTAAATCCAAATTCACAGGATTTGCTATCAGATTCAATCCTATAAATTGCAAAATACCTCATGTTCGAAACAATATCGAAAAAATCTAGAATTATCTAGATTTCAGATTTACTCTCTCCGCATTCATCTTTTCCCTTTCGATGGAAAAGTTAAAGATGTATATACATCTGGACATCGAAAGTAAATTTACGTGCATCGATGTTCAATTAAAATTAATCATGTGTCAAAGTGGGCCCACAATATTTTAAATAATAATAAAAATTTCTATTTATGTGGGGCTCATATTGGCCTCATATTTTCACAGATTGCGTCCGATGTGGCTGACTCAATAGCCTCTTTTTAGGGTTTCAGACTCGAGGAAGTTACATCGATTCGGCACTCGCAAATATAAGAAAAGTTCTCAGAGAATAAACTCATCTTCTTCTCCGGAGTTGTTTTCGTTAACACCGGTATGGACGGCGGCGGGAACTCGCTCGCATCTGGGCCGGACGGGACGAAGCGCAAGGTCTGCTACTTCTACGATTCCGAGGTCGGGAACTACTATTACGGACAAGGCCATCCGATGAAGCCGCATCGTATCCGCATGACCCACGCTCTGCTAGCGCACTATGATCTCTTACATCACATGCAGGTCTACAAACCTAACCCTGCTCGGGAACGCGATCTATGTCGCTTTCACGCAGACGACTATGTTTCCTTCCTCCGTTCAATCACGCCGGAGACGCAGCAGGATCAAATCCGAGCCCTTAAGCGATTCAATGTCGGTGAGGATTGTCCTGTTTTTGATGGTTTGTACAGTTTTTGTCAGACGTATGCCGGGGGTTCGGTTGGAGGTGCTGTGAAACTCAACCACGGGCATGATATTGCGATCAATTGGGCGGGAGGTCTTCACCATGCGAAGAAGTGCGAGGCGTCGGGGTTTTGCTACGTGAATGATATAGTATTGGCGATTCTCGAGCTCCTGAAAAAGCACGAGGTATTGTTGCTTATTTAGCTCTGTAGTTTTCTTTTATAAGTTTGGTACATATCATGAATTTGAACTGCAATTAACAATATTTTTCCTTAAAATGTAATTTTGTTGGCTTTTAAATATTTTTACATGCATAGGAATTGTGTGGTATGCATGCATAGGAATTGTGGGGCATTTACAATATCATATGTATTTACATATCTAACAACTAAACACCAAATTTCTCATTTGTACCACCTTTCTTACGTGAAAAGGTGTGTTTCATTTTTTAATAAAAAAAAAAGTGACGTTCTTGATGTGATATGGGTGGTATGTGTCGTCCCCAATTGAAATTTGTTGTTTGTTTTGAAAATAATTTAATTTAATATATGTAATTTTGATTTTGAAAGTAATGTTTAATTTTAAATAGTTTAGATAATGGAGCACAATGCCACAAGTGATATCCAATCTCAAAAGATAAACGTATCACTTTTTATTAGACTTAACTATTAAACTAAGAAATTCATGGCTCTATTTTGGTCTGCGGAATATATGACCGAAAATTCCCCTGTCTAATATAAGAATTAGATAGAGTTTATATAATCCGAGGAACTAATTATCTCATAGAGGCATGCCCCCTTTGTTAATTACATCTCAGGCAGCCGATGTAACATAAAAAAAACTCTCGATTAAGATCAAGGGTTTCGTCTTCAAGAATTCAAAGTATAGTTTTGACGATTGTTTATAAGAAAATCAAGTGAGAATGACTCAATGTGACACTATTATTTTGGGAATCCAGAGGAGCGAAAGGTAGTAGATGTCACAAATTATGAGGAGAACCTCAATGACTTTTAGCGCTATCATATTATTTGGTTTTATGTCTTTGAAAGGGAAATTATAATGTTTGAATTCTATAATTTATTATAAATTCAGAACTTATGTCTGCACGACATATAATCATACAAACGATTAAGGGTGTAAACGAACCAAACACGAACGAACGATGATTGTGTTCGTGTTCGGTTCGTTTGAAATTTAGTTTGTTTGAAGTAAACTCGTGTTTAAAATTGTTCGTGAAGTCATTTTCGTGTTCGTTTCTTAACGAAGGAAACAAACACGAGTAGAACATGAGCTGTTCGCGAACGTCGAGCCACTTTGACACCCCTAATATTAATATATATATAAATAATTCAGAAATAATGAGTTGTTGCTCAAAGGTGACATTGCCAGACCAATCTGAAAAAGAAGCCGGAAAGTTCACAATATATGTATATATATATATATATAATTGTTTTAAATTATTTTATATTTCGAATAATAAAGATTCGAACACGAACGGACGCATCATTGTTTGTGTTTGGCTTGTTTAACTAACCGAACGAAAAAATTTTGTTCACGTTTGTCTCGTTTAATTATTGAAAGAATCGAACATAAACTCATTGATGGACCGAACACGAACTGTTCGCGAACAACGGACTTTTTGACAGCCCTACAAACGACCAAAGAAGATAAGAAGATTTATATTACCGAATGATAACCTCAAAATCTTAAAGGGATTAGGGCCTATATCGCACAACATACGATCATAGGAATGCCTGGAAGATAACGTGAGGATTTGTGTTGTGTCAGATGAACTACCTCGAAGTCCTATGAGTTTGTGTTGTTTAAAACTACAAAAGTTTAATTAAAGATCACCCGCCGCTTCGTGTTTTATCTTGCTCGTCACTTGAAGTCCTTTGTTGCTTGCTTCCTCGTCTCGCTTCCCAGAAGGCTTGTTCCTAGTTCCTTGCTGTCATGGTTCTAAATTTTGAGAAGTGTGTTTGAATTGACAAATGTTCGTTATTGTTGAGCCACTGAGTCTGTTGTAGTATTCTCATGAAACGGGCGTCCCACTGTTCTCTACTCTAGGTGTCTTTTACAGGTATAGTAAGTAACATAATAATAACATTACATGTGTAATCAAATAAATATATATACAATAAAGTGCAGTAGAAAGAAAATGCAATAAAAAGAGATTAGCAGTACGTACCTGCTACCACCAATTTTGCTGCAAAAAGGGTTAGTATCATAAACATAGTATGATAATGTGTAAGAAATTAAACAATTTAAGAGGAGATACGAGCGCATGTATTTATAAGAAAGTCGGTCGTTGCGTATATGGAAGATTAGAGCTAGCTATAAGACTTCAAGTTACGTATAGACTCATAATTCTTGACTAACATCCATAGACAACTATAAGCAATTTGTGTGCTTTGTCCCGTCCAACCTTGGGCAGAAGCTACAAACAAAACAATTGAAAGAGGACAATTCCTAGCACGCTCAAAGTGATTACCAAGTTAACTTGTATAGGATAACATTCAAAATTCTTAATTAATCGGGCATATAAAGTTAAATTTTTTACTTAACAATTAAAAATAGTTATTATCACAAGAAAAATATATTTTTTTTGTTGCTATGTTATATATGAGTGTTTTTCAAATCAGATAGTCCACAAGTTAATTACTATGATCAGACTAGAGCTACGGACAATCTAGGAAGGCAATGATAACTTCTTACCAAGTGTTAGTGAATAGTAACATCGATCTTGCACTCTTATGAAGGTCCTCGGGTCAGGAGATACTATTATATTATCCCACTTTTAGCTTCCGAAGTGTTTCACATTATTGCCTTTAACTCCGAACCATCCAACTTATTGCCCCGTTCGATGATCCATATATCATTACACTATGCATATTTCCACTCATATCTGAATATAATTGATATTTAGGTAAGCACATAAAACTGAATCATCGAGCAAGAAAATCAAGCCACAACGGCATTCGAACATCTTCCAAAACAATAAAACACTCAACCCAAATGACATCCCTTAAATCCTCTCCATAACTTTAAACGTTCAGCTCAAGAAAATGCATCTAAATCCTCCAAAACAGCACTTATTTGTGACCAAGTATAACCTTTAAATCTTCCACAAAAGCAATAAAAGTTCAGCCCCAAAAGGGGCACCAAAACAACATTTAATCAGCTTAAAACAACAAGTAATCAACCCCAAACGAGGCATTAGAACCCTTCCAAAGCAGCCATAATATAGAGAGCAAAAACAGTTCTTAAACCCCTCCAAATCAGCATTTAATCAACTAAAAAACATTAAAATCTTCTTCAAAAACAACACGTGTTCAAACCCAAAAACATTTAAATCTTCCCCTTAGACAACAATGATATTGAGTTAAACAGCGAGAATGTTGGGCCAAAACAGCATCCAAAACCCCCTCCGAAACAGCCAAGGTATCGAGTTAAAGCAGCTAAAACATTGGGTCGAAGCAGCACCCAAACCTTCTCCAAACAACGGAATGGACGAGAGTTACAAGGCATACCACAAGAAAGCCGAAAGCAACCTAACCGCAAGAGATTTCATACCAAATCGATGAGCTTCAAAGCTCTAATTAGTATGAAACATGTAGTAAGAAAGCCAAAATAACATACCACGAGCCTTTTCTATGTATAGTATACACAAAAAAAAAAAAAAACTCCCATTAAATCAATATCAGCAAACTGTGAAGCTCTACCCTCAACATACCCCCTCGATCGGAAGGCGAAACAAACAATTATTTGTGAAGGGGCGGGGGGGGGGGGGGGGGGGGGGGGGGGGGTAAGATATAAAAATCTGCTTATGTATATGTGTTCACCTCAAGTGCTATATGTGTAAATACAGGTGAAAATTAAGAAATCTGCACATGTAGTTATATCTGTCTAGGTAACAAACATAAAAGAAACCAAATTCTGCATACATCTACATCCGTATTTAGGAATATGCAGCTGCTTTATGGATACAGAGGCAAAAATCTGCACACATACATGTTAACTTCAAGTGCTACATGTGTAAATAACAGTGAAAATAAAAAAATCTGCATACCAACCATCCAATCCTTATGTATTTATACTACTCCATTCATATATATAAAAAAAAAAAAACATTTCGCATCCTAATCTAGAAAAGAATGAAGGTGGTGCTTAAACAATTATATAACATGAGCCATCTTAATGTCAGATCTTTTGGATGTAAGTACATGAGAAGTGGCTAGGTATGCATATGAACATGTGGGAACTCTACAAAGGTTCTAGATTTTTTTGTTTTTTTAATGTAAATATTCAACCGAAGCATATAAAAGTTTCATATTATTTTCTATTTATTTTTGTCCCCCCCCCCCCCCCCCCCTTTTTTTTTTTTATTTTATTTTTTTTTACATAAGTGACTACAAAAATAAAAAAAATATGTTGGGAATGAAGAATATCATAATTCCAGGGTACATAAGCATTGAATTTAATCCAACTCTCCCAAACGAAAGCCGTCGCATGCTCAAACTTAAATAGAACAGAAAATGTTTCAGACCCCCATAGACAAATCATCAATACCCATCAAAACCAGGCCATCTCACTTTTGGAGTTCTCAAAAAAAAAAAAAAAACATCAAAACTTTTAGATTTCTCCAAGAAACGCCATAACGTTCAAATTTTTACGAGTAAACTAACGAAAGAAAAAAAAAACTTGCAGATTTCCACTTTTTTTTAGGTTTCATGTGAGTGTACAGTCTTTTCAGATTTTTTTTTTTTTTTAAGAACTTCTCACATTTCCTATATATGAACACAAAATCCATGGGGTCCCCCCCCCCCCCCCCCCCCAACACACACACACACACACAACACCCTAAAAAAAAACCTTGCTTCACATGCTTAAATGAATGCAAAAGATCCCCACGACATAAGGCAACAAGAAGAAATAGCTGGGGGACATCCCTTTTATCAAGCTTGAAAACCAGACTTCTCAAGGAGGTTCTAAGAAAGTGCAAGTCCTTCATGATCCATAAATCAATTAAACCTCTAGCTAACTATATTGAAAGCGGTCAAGAGAAAGTATAACAACCATCTGTTGTAAAGAGAAGAACGAACGAGTCTCCAGTAAAGCTAAAAGACCGAGCAAACATGCAACTAATCCAGGAAACTGAGCCACCAAACCCAAAATCATGCGGAAGGATATGGCGAGATACAGGAATAACCTCAATAGAATCATATTTCGAAGAATTCAACATCCCTATTGTTTTTTATTTAATAAAATAACCCGAGATTTATGCATTTAGGTTGAAAAGATGAAAGCTCGCATCCACCATGAATTTTATCAAAGAGCAGTCAAGCGAGCAATGATGCCGTTTATTAGCTGAAAGAGCCTACTACTCAGAAGGAAGAGGCCATAAAAAGAGGAGAGGTAGAGTTCTTACCTCCTGATATGCAAGAAATTTAAGCATCAGAAGCCCTAAGCCCAAAAGCTCCACAAACACCAAAACTTACACACACGACACGTAGAGAGCCAACAACCTCAAATCTCTCCTCCATAGGGGATTTTATAGCCAGTAGGGAGAAGGGATTTTATCTTCACTTAACTGGGGTGAGTTGAATGCTACAACTATCGGAAAAGTGGCGACAAGGGCGCGCAGAAGAAGTGGCGAGCAGAGGGCGTCAGAAGTGGCGAGCAGAGGGCGTCAGAAGTGGCTAGCAAAGTGCGCAGAGGAACGAGGCTCAGAGTGATGGGGACTAGAGTAGTGTAGGAAGATGCCGGTAGAGAGGGGAAGAGGGAGTTGAAGCTTTTAGGGCTTTGATCAAATGGGGGAAGCGAGGTTTCAGCTGAACAGGGAGAAGAGGCGTGAGTGGTTTTTTTTCTTTCGCTCCCCTCTTTTTTATTTAATGCATTTTAACGTTATTATTTAACTTAAAACTCATCGATTTGCACGTAATTCGATTCTATCCAGAACCCTACCAATATGAATGTCCTTCTTGGGTAAAATCGACGTTTTGGATGCGCTCGCTCGGTCCGTTTCTTCATCTGGAGTCGTTCAAACAAGTTGGTTGAAAATTGACTCAATATGAGTCCAATTCGCGCACGACGCAGAAAGTGAAGTATTTAGTCCGACCGAAGTCGTTTAACGAGCAAAGTGCTGATCGGTCCTTACCTAAGCAACAACCAAAGTCAAGTAGACTGCTCTCGGCAGCGAGTCGCTCGTCGTACTCTCTGAGATTTCCTTATGGCTTTTCTAATCCCTATAGGCACTTGACTTTAGTTTCAATATGTTGGTTTTAATCGGCTCAACTAAACATCAATGATTCGAAACCAACTATATGAGATTACAAATAGTCAATAAATGACTCAAATTTTTAAATAATGTGGGTCTCAGTACTAGTCATCTAGGAACCTTAAAATATGAAATCTTAAGGCTAGATTCTTGGCTCCAGGGAGAGAAGAGAAGACCTAAAAAATGAGGTCAATGGTATAAATGTAAAAAAAACAAAATTTAGGTGTGACATGTAAATATAGAGGAGTTGGGTGCCATATATGTAAATTCCCTTTAGTTATCTATGAAAATAAGAATTTATAGGTGTACTCTTGTTAAAATTAGGAAGGTTATATTGTGAAATTATGTTATAAGAGGAATTGTGAGAGTGATACGTACTGAAAATAAGATGGAGGAAATAAATTTAAGTGGTATAGGCATGCATAATTTACGGTATAAGATGTAGCAATTATTAGAGTAGAGATATTAATGTGGAAAGATTATGTAGGCAAATAGGTAGATCAATGGTAATGAGGGTTGAAGTGCATAAAATAAGTTATACAAGTTAGATTTAACATCTTAAGTCAATGAATGAGGAATCATAAACCCTAAATCAAATGGTCGAGATAATGATAATGTTCATAATGGTTAGAGTTGCAATCGAGTTGAGCCGAGTCGAGTATGTCATGGATTAGACTTAGCTTGATCGAACCATAAGTTGTTCATGTTCAGTTCAAGCTTGAGCCGAACTTTAACATATGTGTTCATACTGATTTGTTTAAATTTGTTAATGTTCATACTTGTTTTTTACTTGACTGCTTATATTAATTAAACAAGCTAAAAATTTAAATGAGTGCATGATTTTTAATATAAAATTTAAAATTAATTTTTACTTGATTTTTTATTAGTATGATGAGTCAAACTCAACTTATTCTGTTACTTTCCACATTCAATAAATAATCATTACGATGAATTAATTAGACTTCACTAATAGATCATTCAGTGACTCTTACAAGCCTTTGCAAAAGTTACAATATTTTTGCCGACTCTTACACTGCAACCATTGCCTTAGTGAGTAGACCATCCTTTATTCTGTGAAATTTACATACGTAGCCTCAATTCTTATGCGTTTACATGTAACTTTCATATTTACATATATGGCATTTTAGTGCTTTAACCTATTCATGAAAATGTATATTTCACTTTTTAAAAGTGGTAATAGTGTTATTTTTGATCTGATATTAATGATTTGATTGCTATGTGTGTAAATATGAAGGTTTATATGTGAGATATGTAAATACATAAGAATTATGTGCTATGTATTTAAGTGTCACTTTTTTTTCCCGTTTATGCCCAGTGCAGTTTTAAGATGCCTGCATCTTTGACCAGTTCATTTAAGCAAGTGATCTTTAGCATATTTGATTTGAAACTTTGTTCATCAATCCATATATTTGACCGGATCATTTTATAATTACAATTGTTTTTTTTCTACCTGCTTTACTTTGTGGAGCATATTTAGGAATCAGATGTATCTTTTAGACTTGTACCTTTTCACTGAGTTTATTTTTCTATACTGCAGCGTGTTCTGTACGTTGACATCGATATCCATCACGGAGATGGTGTGGAGGAGGCCTTCTATACAACTGATAGAGTAATGACTGTTTCATTTCATAAATTTGGGGACTACTTTCCCGGAACAGGAGATATACGTGATATTGGGCACGGGAAAGGGAAGTATTATTCTCTTAATGTGCCGCTCGATGATGGAATTGATGATGAGAGTTATCACTCACTATTTAAACCTATCATGGGAAAAGTGATGGAGCTTTTCAGTCCCGGTGCCGTAGTTCTTCAGTGCGGTGCGGACTCATTATCAGGAGATAGACTCGGCTGTTTTAATCTTTCCATAAAAGGGCATGCTGAATGTGTGAGATATATGAGATCTTTTAATGTGCCTCTTTTGTTACTTGGTGGCGGTGGATACACGATTAGGAATGTTGCTCGTTGTTGGTGCTATGAGGTATTGTAGAAAAAAAATTCTCTTTAAATTTACTTTCAAATCTGGTAACACTAGTTTCCTTTTGGGAGGAAAAATTATATTATGTAATTTTTAGGTGTCTAGTTTGCTTCCCTGAGCATTATAAGTTTATAGGAATATTGATTTATCCGTTTAGTTCTATCTAATTTTGTCAATGTCTAATTCTATATGTTTGTTGGTTTCCATGGAATTTCACTCTTTTAATATTAGCTTTTATGTTAGTGGTATTAAGTTAATTGCATAGACATATAGGGAATTTGTTAGATCAATTTTTCGGCTTATAGAAATCTGATTTTTATTTATAACAATAAACAAGTTTTTTGTTTATTTTCTTGTAAGGCATCTCATCAAAAAATAATCGTGCATAATTTATTTGTTTTATTTTTAATAATTGGTTTAGTTATTTTGTTATTTCTGCAACTAATAACATGCCGATGATGATGAATGATAGAGGGATGTCTTTTTATTTTGAAGTATTGTGCTAATTTATATGGTTTTACATGATTTCAATTTTGATTCATTTTAAGCTAAGTTCCTCAAAGTGTAAATATTGTTGGCATCGGGTGAATGTTAAGTAGTTTATTTGTGGAGTTCTCTGGTTCCTAAATTCATAGAGTTATGGTTTTGGGATCATTTTCTCGAGTTTTTTGGTTAATGGTTGTTTGATTTATTATTTAGTAATATACGGAGGATGGTTGTTGGTTTTATTTTATTTATCCTTTTGGAATCATGAAGCCGTTATTTATCCTTTTGGATGATAAATTGAGAGTTTGATTTATTTTAGTGCAATACCCAACTCTTGGGTGATTTCATCAGATGAAGTATTTGGTGATGGAATTATGGAAAAAGAGCAGAATGCTTATTTTTATTTGCTGTTGTGATAAATAAAGGTGGATAAATGATGCATTTTGGGTTTGTATAAGTTAAGGAGGATGGTATTCCCAAGGTGGCCCGGAGCTATATTGGAGATAGGGCTATCAGAAAAGTTGACCGTTTGCGAACAACTCATGTTTGACTCGTTGAGTAGTATGTGTTTGATTCGTTCGTTAAGTAGGCGAGTCGAAGGTGAACTTATTTTTTTGAGCTAGATTAATAAACGAGCCGAATATGAACAAACCTTTACTCGGTCGTGTTCGGCTCATTTTTGGATCAAATTAATTAAATAATTATAAAAAATAATATTTAATTGACTTTTATATATTAATTTTAAAGTTGTTTAAAAAATGTTAAAATCTATTCATTTTTAAATTAATTGAGCTAAATTTGAGCGGAACATGAGCTAAAATGAACAAATGAATTGAAATTTTGCCTAATAGGAACATGCTAGCGACGGGCCATTTCTAACATCAACCACTTTTAAATAAAATATAAAGTTCGAACAAGCCGATCATAAAAAAAACATTAGGCTCGCTCAAGTCTCACTCATTTATGACCCTCGTTTAAAGGTTTACATAGGTTTTATATGTGTAGAGGACGAGATATACGGGTTGAGGGGATTGTTTGAGAAGATTAGGAGAGCGTGATGGATCAAGTATAAGTAATTTTGGATGTGATTAGATGGTAGAAACGGAGCTTATAGATTGACGATAGGGGATGGCTTGATTATAAGTATTTTTGGATGTGGATAAATGGTAAGATGGAGCCTAGGGGCTGAATATAGGTGATAAGGCCTTGGAGGCTTTTGCAGGTGGTTGAAAGCCGATTTATGGTTATGGATTATAGAGACCAAAAGCTTCAAAGAGTGGGAGAACTTTTGCTTGTGATGGTGAATGACAAGGGGAGTTTTTACAAGATTAGAAGATATGGAAAATATGATAAATCAACAATGCAAAACATAAATTGCAGGAGGTAAATTAATCTTCTCGTAAGAATTGGGCAAAGTATGTTAGTGAACAAACACCAAAGATCTTGGTAATAAGCTTCCGCCTAACAAATAGATAATTTCTCAATTTTCATCCCATCATCAATTCCTTCATTGCATTGTTCTTTAGCCAATTATAGGCATTGCATCATGAAGAAAATAAAAATCACATAAAAGAAGATAATGGGACGATAAACTAAGGGGGTTGATTTTAAGGAATCAAAGGTGGCTAAACCACTCTCCATTCGCGCATCTCATGGAAATCCTTAAGACCATCTTCACGACTTTTGCAGAACCATATAAATATTGTGTTACTTGATCCTCCATCAAATTTGTTCTTGTATATAATGAATCTTGCATGGCTTGGAGTGAAATGGGTGGTTGCATAGCCACCTTTACACGAGAATAGTATAACACTTTCTTTTTCATCGTTACTCATAAATTCATTGAAAATAAAATAACAAAATTGAAAACAAAAGTACCATAAATTTATTAAAGTCGAGCCATGCATGATTGTTTGATAGTCCAAAGGTTCCAAAAGCTTTATTATCTTGTTAGAAATTAAACTCTTACCCTGCATCATCTCTTTTGATCAATGCAAGATTTGAATTTTTATTTTTTTTTCATATTGTCTTGGTTAGTTTTCTTGATATTGTTCTAAATCAACACTTTGGGGACCCAATTTTTAAAGTTTCTTGTGTTATTTTAATCATTTATGAATCGATTGATAATTAAGGTATTGCCTGTTTACGTGCAACAAAAGCAAGTTTTTGAATTAATTGGTGGTTCGTGATCTATAAATTAGCTAGTTTGTTTGCATGAGGTTGTATTATATATCATATTTGTTGTGTTATTGAACCAAACGATTTATATTTGTTATGAAGATAATATTACAGTCAAGATATTAATGCAATCAGCCGTGAAATTTGTTTACCAACTTCATTACTAGAGCTGCAAATTTTTTTATTTTCCTTCAGTTCTTTGTTTTCTGCGTCTGGATTTGTAAACATGTGGATTGAATTTTTTATTTAGGGAAATTTATATGCATAAAGCACAATTCTTATATATACTTACATATCTTACACCTAAACTTTCATTTTAACATACATAGAACTTTGGTGCTTTAAACCTATGCATGAAAATGTGTATATTGCTGTTAAAAAATGGTAATATTACTCTTTTTGACGTGATATTAAAGATTTGAATGACGTTTGTGTAAATATGAATGTTTAGGTGTGCGATATGTAAACACATTAGAATTGTGTGCTATATACGTAAATGTCTATTATTTAATGCCTGATTGGAAGGTTTTTTTTTTTACTGAGGATTTCTTTTTGAGATCGGTTTGATTATA
Source organism: Phalaenopsis equestris (assembly GCF_001263595.1). Taxonomy (NCBI): domain Eukaryota; kingdom Viridiplantae; phylum Streptophyta; class Magnoliopsida; order Asparagales; family Orchidaceae; genus Phalaenopsis; species Phalaenopsis equestris. Next base: position 2,745,204 of record NW_018164496.1, read on the forward strand.
TTTTTTATTTGGTGGGAGATTGCATTTTTTAATGGGCTGATTGGGTTTTTTTCCCCTTTCGAGCAGACAGGGGTTGCTCTTGGTGTTGAAGTTGATGACAAGATGCCTGTACATGAATATTATGAATATTTTGGTCCAGATTACACTCTTCATGTTGCACCAAGTAACATGGAGAACAAAAATTCGAGGCCAATGCTGGATGAAATACGAACACAACTTCTCAGCCATCTTGGCAAAATCCGGCATGTTCCGAGTGCCCAGTTTCAAGAACGCCCTCCAGATACAGAGTTCCCTGAGGTAATTATTCTATTTAGAGAAAATTTCTTACCAAGCACACAATTCTCACATATTTACGTATCTCGCACCTATACTTTCATATATACATACAACGCACTTGGTGCTTTAAATCTATGAATGAAAATGTGTATTTCACTTTAAAAAAGTGGTAATAGTGTTATTTTTTATGTGATATTAATGATTTGAGTGCCATGTATGTAAAGATGAAATTTTAGGTGTGAGATATGTAAATACGTTAGACTTGTGTGTTATGTATGTAAATTCCCTTTCTATTTAATGCAACAACTATCTAGCTGCTCTCTGAGTGGCTTCTATTTTTTATTTTAATTCTTTTAATTGTGATGATCTATATTACTTTCGAAGGTTTTCTCATTTGAAACGGTGTAATTTACACCAGCAGATTATGTTAGTTTTCATGTAGATAGGCTGGTAGAAGAAGAGAGGCCTTTAATCTCTAGGAGCAGATTTCATAAAATTTATTGTTGGGCAAATAACTTATAGGTTTATGTGTTTAGTTTTGTCACATGCATATTTTATTAGAGCTAAATACAATATACTAGAGGGAGCAGAGTCACCATTTTTCTCTCAATTAGATTTTGTTGTTATGATTGCGGTCTGAGGGGTATGTATTTAGGAATTGAGGTGTATGTATTTAAATATTTCAAAAAAATTCAATGGATAATTCATTTTTGCTTCATATGGTAATCGTGGTCTGAGGCTTTCAGATTGGCATAATTAAAATCATGGGCTCATGATGATATTTTATCAGATTATCGATTGTTTGGATTGGTTAAATACTTGGGGTGAACTTGATTTTTTGGGCGGCTTCACTGTATCATCTGATCATCCTCATTTTCTTACTTACTCTAGATAATTGTAAAAATTGATGAATAATAATTCACAAGTAATTTATGCTGTAAATAATATCAACATTGTGATCTTGAATTTGAAGCTTTGTAAAGGGTTATATTTGAAAATTAAATTAGGAGACTTGTCATTCTTCTGAGAGTCTTGAGAGAAATGGACATTGACCTTTTTTAGTAGGAGAAAGCTCATTTTTTCTTTTTTTGTATTTATCATCTCATCCATCCTTCAAATTCAAGATCACACCATTGATTTTCTTCTATGCTGTGAAATTTATCATAAAAATTAATGCCTTTAATTCAAAGCCATTTGAAACACCATACAATTAAAATCACAATTTGCTTATGCAATTGAAACATCAACTGATAAAAGTTTTGTGGTGGGCAGCAGATATCATTTAATTAAAAAGAAGTTCAATTAAATAATAAAGTCTTTTTTTTGTAATACTTGGAAAGCTTAAATTGAGTACTCCATGGAGGGTAACCCATTTATATTATGGGGCATTTACATACATACCATCCAATTCTTATTTATTTACATATATAATGGCTAAACTTTATTTTTTACATTTTCCACCCAAATCTGTCATATTACATAAAAAACCACCATTTTAAGTTTTAAAAAGTGAAATTCACCTTTTCATGTATAGCTAAGATGGCATTTTTTGTAAAAATTGAAGTTTAGGTTTTAGATATATAAATAATAAGAATTGAATGGCATATATGTAAATCTTTCTTATATTATTTTGAAGAAGTTATTTTTTCAAGGAAAAGCTTAGATATTGTACTAATCAATTGTAGTTGTAAGATGACTTTTCCATGACTCCACTAATTTGATCCTCCATTGGTGGAGCTTTTCTAGCTACAGGGCTACTGGGATTGCCTCGCTACTTCTTCCTCCTCCCACACTTTTTTGTTTTGATACCATTTTTAAAAAAAATTCTCTCATTATTCTTTTTTCCTTGCTCAAATTTTTAATCTTTCATTACTTTTTTCCATCTAATTCTCGAAAAATTGCTGAGGATTTCCAAGCTTAATTTGCCTTGATCATCTCCGAAGCTGGTGTCCCCCGTGAATAGCTGCCGCGTGAGCTTATCCATAAGTTGTTTACTTTTGCAAATGTTGGGTGGGTTAAGTGTTGCTATGTGAAACAGTAAATTATGTCGGTGACTGATATCTTACTCATAAAAAACTCAAGGGAGATTTACATACGTAGCACACAATTCTTATGTATTTACGTATCTCACATCTGAACTTACTTATTTTCATACATAGCGTTTTGGTGTTTTTAACACATGCATGAAAAGATGTATTTTATTTTTAAAAAAGTGATAATAGTGTTTTTTTTTATGTGATTAAAAACTCGAGTGCTGTATGTGTAACTAGGAAAGTTTAAGTGTGAGATATGTAATTACATAAGAATTGTGTGCTCTGTATATAAATGCCCCAAGTTTTAAACTTTTCAGCGTCATTGTGGTTCTACCACTGTTTTATATCTCAGATGCTGGCTGTCGCCCTGATAGCTGTGGGAATTTCTGTGGTTTTGTGGTGTGATAGAGGGTTTAAGATCTTTGTATATGGTGAATGTTGATGAAGGATGACATTTGAGGCAATTGGTCAAAACTGAAAAACCGTACTGAATTAAATATATTTGGTTGATTCGGTTTGGTTTTAAATAATGATTCATTTTTTTGTTTAAAAAATAGAATATGGTTCTTTTCTTTTGGATTGGCTGTCAATAGGGCACAATGGAGAAAAATTATTCATGTAACCGACTCCACTTTGTGGGATAAAGGCTTGTTGTTGGTTTTGGACTTGACTTTAATATTTATTATACCAAAATAAACCAAAAAACTGAATAATATTTGGATTAAAAATTTAAATTCATCCGGAAAGAAAATAAATTGAGCATATGACATTTATTTTAGTATAACTTGAAATTTTTAATTTTAAAGAGATGGCAAGGAGATTAAAAAAGAGGAATCAAATTTTTATTTTGAAATAGAACCTCATGTTTTAGTTGTTTTGGTTTGAATTGGAACTAAATGCTGAATTTCGATTTTGCTCCAAACCGAACCGATTAATTCAAATTATATTTCAGTGTGGTTTGGATTGGCTCTAGCAAAAGTTTAGTTGGTTTGATTTGGATTGGTTTCAGCAAAAGTTTAGTCGGCTTGATTTTTTAGATTTTGGAGTTCAATTTCATTTGGGTAATTGTAAACAGATCTTTCCATATTAAATATTAAACGTTTGCTTCTTTGTTTTTTTTTTGTTTTGTTAAGTATAAATTGTAGAAACAATTAGTTTTTATCCTCAAGGGGTTGTGTTTAATTTTTTGTTTGGTTTGCAGCCCGATGAAGATCAGTATGATCCAGATGAAAGGAATGATCCAGATTCGTATATGGATGTGGATGATATGAGGCATCTTGATGAAACACCTCGGTGATGTCTTCATTCTTCAGAATTCATACCCAATCTCTCTCTCATTTCCCTAATTTATGTTTTTGTTATCATATATTACTCTTAATTCCTTCTAACAGATCACACTTTGTTGCAGAAAATTTGTTTCAAATAATATCCAGAGTGTCAAAATAAAAAGGGAAAATTTTGAAAATGAATCAAACGATCAGGTAAATCATTAATTTTAGATTCATCTGCATATGTCCATACTTTTATTACTGGATAACAAATTTTAAATTGAGTAGTACTTTCAGCTATACCAGAGAAGTGCCAACTTTGTGGAATTCTTTTTCTTATTTAAATTTTACAATCCATGAAATTTCAAAACATCCTTTTAAAATTTGTCGCCATTATAAGAAGATATTTATTTATATTTTCAATAAAATTGAGGCTGTACTCTTTGGTTCTCTTTTTTCTTTGTTTTCCCCTCCCGTGGGCAGTTTTTGTTGTGAAATGTAAAATATCATAAGAGATTCCAGTACTTTTAAAATTCGAGTATGAAACCAAGAATGTTTGACATACTATGAAACCTTCTTTATA
>NW_018164496.1:2749391-2749615 GCF_001263595.1 Phalaenopsis equestris
TATATACATATATATGTATATACATATATATATAGATATATATATACATATATATACATATACGTATATGTATATGTATATATATATATCTATATACATATACGTATATGTATATGTATATATATATCTATATACATATACATAGATATACGTATATATATATATATATATATGTATGTATATATATATATATATATATATATATGTATACATATATATATATG
>NW_018164496.1:2750110-2759377 GCF_001263595.1 Phalaenopsis equestris
ATATATATATATATATATATACATACACATATATATATATGTATATGTACATATATATGTATCTACATATATATATACATATATATGTATATATATATGTATTTATTTATTCATTAATAGATGGAGGAATTGAGCTGTGCGAACCGGTTGGCTCTTTGGTAGGCTGAATGTGTTAGATCCATGGGGTCCCGGTTTCGAGGCTCGCCTTGGACAACACATAGTTGGATAACAAACGTACTTTGCGATCCATCTTAAAAAAATGGTGGAATTGAGTTATATTTAAGGCATGTTATCCCACACCATGGTTTTCACCTTTGATTTTGATCCTGTCTGTGGTACTTTTTGTGCTCTTGATTTTGTTATTTATTGCCAATGGGACTGCTGGCCACTAGAGTTTTGTAAGAAAACTGTCACAGAAGCTCCGTTGAGATTTTTATCTAATATAGGATCATATTTGTAAATAGATGAAGTTTAGGGTTTAATTTGTAATTGTGAAGAAAAACTTTATATAAGCCTCTCATCAATGGAATGAAGGTAATTTTTATGGAGCAATTATTTTTATTTGGTATCAGAGCCAACCCTAGGACGGCTAAGTTGCTTGAATAGGGAAGAAGATGGATCGAGCGACAACAAGAGGAGAAAGAGACGGGAGCTTTGGTGGGCCTTTTGAGTTGGGATCAGCTTCAATGTCCTTCTGTGTTGCGATCGGTCCTTCTGCGCTATGATCCCGTAGTGTGCGTGCAGGGAGCTTCGACGGGCCTTTTGCATGCGATTAGCTTCACTGATATGCATGCGCTGCAATCGCTGCTTCCCTTGTTGGCTAGTTGCAGCTTCGGTGGTATCTCGAAAGCTGTAGTCACGGAGTGGAGTGTTTTGTAGCTGAGAAGGCACTGAAAGGATTGCGGCTAGGGCAGAGAAGCCTTCACACGCGGCTGTGGTTTGAATAGGGAGGAGATCGAGCGATAGAGAATTTGAGTGCAGGGATTGGCGAAGCGGCTTTGACTGGCTGGATTTGCGTGCGATTCTTAACAAAATGATCAGGGGAAGAGTAGAGCTTGGCTCGATCTGCGTTACTAACAGGAGAGGCGACTGATTGGAAATATCACGAGGAAGGAGCGAACAGTTGGGCTCGATTTCAGCGTGTTAACAGAGAGGAGAGGTGCGACTTCGTACCGGCTAAGGCAAAGAGATCGCTCTAACTTGCAGGAAGGACGTTGTGTATGATCTAAACTTTGATCATTGTGATTGAAAATGTCTCGAGACAAAGATTGTGCTGGAGGTAAGACATTAGAACTTATGGGGAAGATGAATCTTGTAGTTTTAAAGGTCTTGGTCGGGCTCATACAGGGAGCTAATGCCTTGACAGGAACTGAGACTTCAAAACATGCTTCGACGCAAGAGAGTCGCATGAAGCTGCACTCTGGTTCAAATTAGCATTGGTTGCTGCGTGATTTTTTTGGGTATCAATTAGCATTGGATGCTGCGAGTTCAGGTACGTTAGGTGTCCAGGGGGAGACTTGCAAGTGCTACAACTGTGGTGAAGTTGGCCATCTGAGAAGGGCCTTTCCTAAGCAACCTAAGGAGAGAGACTGGAGGGTGAGGTCGAGGTCGAGGTCGAGGTCGTGGTCGTGGTCGTGGACGTGGAGGTCAGAAAAGTGGAGGAGGAGGCTACTGAGCAAATCTTACGGTAGCATATGAAGAGGGAGAGACATGTGTGATCTTTATTAGTGAGGATCATTAGTGTCTGGAGCTGTTGAAGTGGTAGCGGAAAACAACAGGAGATGGAGTTGAGGATGTTTCAAATCCATCGACGTCAAGGGGTAACATTATCATTTATGCTCGCTTTAGCAAAGGTAGCGGTGACACTTGCTCTTGCCTTTATTTCTACCACAGGTTCATCAAAATGGATCTTAGAGTGCTTTTCGTCATGTGACAGGTACTTTTGGAGAGTTCTCTTCATATACTCATTTAGCAATACCACAGAGTATACAGATTGTTCATGATACATCACAACCTGTAGTTGATAGTGATACAATGAGATGTATCAATCATATGATTTTGTCTATTATTTTGAATGGTGATTTTTTTTTTCTAGTAAACCTTTTAACCATTATTGTCTTTATTCTTCAGCTAGAATGCATTGTTTCTTTTGATATTTTTTATGTGATCTTCCTAGAGAAAGGAATGGGCCAACACTTGGGACTGGAACTTGACACAGCGGAATCTGTTACTTGGACCGAGAGGAGATGGACTTAGCTTTGACATTCATGGTGGAAAGTGTTGCAGTAGGAGAATCTGGGGGGAACATTGAGGATGTGTTACTGCTAAATCACAGACGTGTGGGACTTTCAAGTCTTAATTTACTGTGTCGATTGTATCCATATATGTATGAAAAGACTAGTAAGGAGAAACTGATGCGTGCTGCTTGTGAGTTCGGCAAGCTAACTAGCAATTCTTATGTCAATTCTAGAAAAAAGAGCTCTGGTGTGTTTAATTCGATACACTCTGATGTATGAGGACTTTTTCCTACTAGTTTTATGAATGACTATCATTATTTTGTTACATTTATTGATTATTTTTCTCGTGTTACCTGGATATACTTGATGAAATAGAAAAGTGAGGTGATTGTTTGCTTTAAAGATTTTCACAAGTCAGTCCATACCCAATATGGTGTAGTTGTGAAGACATTGAGATCTGATAATGAAACAAAATATATCAACACAATATTTGAGGACTATCTGTCAGCTCAAGGGATACAACACCAAACCATATGACCATGCACCACCACAGAATGGAGTAATAGAGAGGAAAATCAACATCTTCTAGAGATATCCCAGAGTATGATGATGATAATGAATGTCTCACAACATTTATGGGGGCAAGTAGTGTTAACAACCGCTCAACTGATTAACAGAATGCCCTCAATAGTGTTGGAGTGGAAGTCTCTTTGTTAGATTTTGAAAGAGATAATAATGTGATTCTTTCATTGAAGATATTTAGATTGTATGCTTTGTAAAAGACACCAGACGATCCTTAGGGAAGTTGGATCCCAGAGTTGTGAAATGTGTGTTCATGGGTTACTTTGCTACTCAGAAAGATTATGTCTGCTCGTGCTCAATTGAGAAGAAACTCTTTGTGAGTATGGATGCGTCATTTAGAGGGTTTCAACCATACTATACTCTAGAGGTGAATTCATCCTTCGATGACTCAACAAACAATGACGATTTGAGGCAAGAGTGCGTAGTAATGGTGATGGAGTGGTGCGAGTGGAAACAATGCTAGGTCCAATGATGTAGGAAGAATCAACTGAGGAGATGGAAATTGAGGAGATTTACCTCAAGTGGTGGTATTTAGGGTGATGGTGAGTTAAGGGTGTATAGATGGAGGAAGAAACAAACTGAGGAAATAAAGTGCAGTGCCAACAAGTTTTTTGTCTCAGTCTTTCCCAACTCTTGAGATGCCTATATCATTCACTATTGATTCAAAACTCTCAGGTGATATTATTTCTCCTACCCCCAATATTAAGGAGGATTTCCCACAGTAATGTGGGACATCTTCCTAATCGTTTTGGTTGGGAACTTGACATTATAAACTTTATTTATTATTCTAGCATCTCACACGTGCATGAAGCATTCATTGCATCATTTGATTTTGTCTCTATACCATAGTGTTGATAGGTTGCTAAGGAGAATCCCAAGTAGAAAGTTACGATGCATCGAGAGCTTGAAACTCTTGATAAAAACCAAACATGTGAGATTGTATTACTACCAGCCTGGAAGAAGACAACCGAATGCAAGCGGATCTTCACGATAAAACAAACTTCAGAAGGGAAAGTGGAGAGGTACAAAACACGAGTAGTAGCAAAAGAGTACAGTCAGACATATGACATTGATTATGATGAAACTTTTTGCACCCAGCAAAGATGAGCATGATGAGAACACTAGTTTCTTCGGCGGTGAATGGTGGATGGAGATTTTACCAACTAGATGTAAAGAATGCTTTTATTCATGGAGAACCATTGGAGTAGATATATATGAATATACTACTAGGATTTTGTACTCCCAAATAGCGGTCAAAGTAGCTTCAGGAAGTCACTGTATGGCTTGAAACAGTCTCCTCAAGCCTGGTTTGCCGAATTTAAAATGACAATATTTGACTTGGGATATCGACAGATTAATGCAGACCACACGGTGTTCTTTCGACAACATGTCATACTACCATACTTGCTATGTATGCGGATGACATAATTATCACTGATGATGATGAAATAAATATTGCTCAACTGAAGGGAAGATTAGGGAAGCATTTAAGGTAAAGGATCTGAGACAAATTAGATACTTTCTTGGGAATGAAGTGATCCATAGATCTGAGGGGTGGTCATATCCCAGAGAAAATATATATTAGATCTTCTCACAGAGACAAATATGCAGGGGTGCTAACCTGCAGTCTATCCAATTGATCAGAAGTTCAAGCTCAGTACATATGCAGGGGAATTGGTTGATTGTGAGAGGTATCAGAGACTGGTGGACTGTCTGATCTATCTGTGCCACACTTGGCTCGATATTTCTTTTGCAGTAAGTGTGATGAATTATATGCATGATCCAAGAAAGAGTCATATGAATGCAGTATATCAGATTTTGAAGTATCTGAAGAGTGCATCAAAGAAAGAGTTGATATTTAGAAAGAATGATCATGTAGATATTGAGTGCATTTGTGATTCTATCTGGGCAAGTTGTGCAGATGACAGACGATCCACATCAGGATACTGCATGTTTGTAGGCGGCAACTTGGTCTCGTGGAAGAGCAAGAAACGGTCAGTTGTAGCTGATCAAAAAAGAGCAAAATACAAGGTCATGACCTTAGGAATTTCCTAGATGATGTGGTTGACAGCTTTGTTGGTAGAGCTCAAGGTGGACCAATGAGCTCAATTGAAGTAGTGGGGCAACAACAAGTCAACGATCAACATCGCCAACAACCCGGTGCAACATGATAAAACCAAACATTTGGAGATTTATTGGCTCTTCATTAAGGAAAAGCTGAATAGCAAACTACTGAAACTAAGTCATGTAGTTATTGGAGAGTAAGTGGCTGACTGCCTCACCAAAGGACTTAGCTCTTTAGATTTGCTTAGGTTATGTGACAATATGGGTTTAGTGAATATCTTTTGCCCATTTTGAGGGGGAGTGTTGAGATTTGTATTTAATGTACGGTCTTATTTGTAAATAGATGAAGAATAGGGTTTTATTTGTATATGTGAAAAAAGACTTTATTTAAGTTCGTGCTGGTATTTTTTGGAGCAATTATTTCTATTACTATCAGAGTAGCTTTCTTAACATATATATCAACTCAAGGATAAAGGGATCATTTTGTCTCTTGTAATTAAAAAAATTCTCTTATAAAATTATGAATAGTATATTAGATTCCACCATATCGCAACCCTTTGCCATTATGCCAAAAAAGCTGACATTTATTTAGGCGGAGGTGTTGAAAAGAGATAGCAAGGCTAAGGTTAATTATCCAGACTCGCCAATTCAAACAAACTCTTGTGTTGTTTAATGCGAATTGTGTCGCAAAGGGAGGAGACAGATTATAGGAATAGTGTTTTATTTTTTAAATTTTTTGACACAAATTCTTTAGCGTAACAGCTAGAAGAACAAACTCTTCTGCTTTGTAGCAATAGAGTGATTAAAATAGCACTAAATAGAATAAGAATCTCATTGACCTGAGTTGGATAATAAATTGTTTCTTAGATGTGATGACTACTCGGTATGAGTTGTAATGAATCCAGATTTCCTTGAATAATGAAGTGTATGCAATGGATTCCAAATGCTTAGCCCTAGTTTTTCGACTTTTTAGCAATTTTCAACATCATGATGAATTATAATAGTAGCCAAGTTTTCCAAACATTACCAAGAAAAAAGGTGAATTTTTTTTTCTTTTTGACATTTTTTAATGGCTAGCGAGCACCAATTATATATTTATTTTTTCATGGAGAAATAGTTAAAATGAGAGTATGATTTTGTATCTGCTATTAAAGGGGATACTATATAAATTTAATAAAATAATTTTTTTTAAAAATGGTTTTAACTAGTGATTTAATCTCTATTATTTGGATGACTCACTAGGGTTACTTTTTCTTTATGTTTTCTTTTATATATTTGCTTTCGTCTTGGGTGGTTACATCTTAAGCGAGCTGGTTAGCAGAAGTATTCTTTATCTTTATTAATGTTCACCAACTTGATGTAGGAGACTCTTAAAGGAGCATGAGTGATATTACTGACGATTCTCAGTGAGTTGATTCACAGTATTAGATGTGCAAGCGAGTTCCCTCATCCAATTTGTTGTACCTAGTAGATGACATGGTTTTTGGTCCAGGAGTCTCGTGGTAGGTTTCGATCCTTACAACGTTGAAGCTACTTCTATTTTATAGATTGGTGGGCGTTGATCAGGGCGGAACCATTTTCTTTTTTGATGTGAGCCGACTAGGGGAGGGGGGGTGGGTGTTGCAAACTGTTCTCAGGACCAACATGGGAGGGGCTATGGTAATAAAGGGTAAAACTGATATTTCAAGAGGGATAAAAGAGCCGAGATGTTGAGGTTTTGATATCTTATCCATATCACACTCCTCGGCATTTATGTGCTTGTTGGCTAGTTTCAACATTTATGATTGCATACTTGACTGCATTAGCCCTACTATATGCTTGAACAACTTTTAACCTTTATGTTAGCACGGTAAGGGTGCTGATTGGCAGCATATACACACATTCAACATCTCTTGCTTAAAGCTGGTGATAAATCTTTGTAATAAAGCCTTGGCTATTTCCTAATCGTAATGAAGGCTTGCAAACTTTTTAGCTATTTTTGGGTGAGAAGGCAAATTGAGTGATAAAATTTCTCTTGAATTTGAGTATTATATTTCCCCAATAGGTGACGCCATAACCTTTTGAAAAGTACTAGATTGAAAGTAATAAAAATATACAACAGTTTAACACATGGATGATAGCAAGTCAGAAATGATTGATTCGAATTAAGCTACATGGTTTGCAGTCTTTGCTTTCCCTTGTGAGACTCAAGATTGGGGATTTTGAAATTTGTAAGAGGTTTGGCTAGTAAAATTACTTTTGAAAAAGTCTTGTTTAACTCCGACCTTCCCTTCTTCAATCATTGAACTGGGAGTCTAAATTTTTGCTTTGGTTTGGATATTCAGTTTCTTCCAGTGCCGGAGTTAAAAGTGAGCTTATGCTTGCGGGTTCTTTGAATTATTGAATTTTAAGGATCTTATGCTATCTCCTAAAAACACATGGCTTATTATATAGAATTTGGTTCTTAATCTATTAGAATTAAATGAAAGAAAACACTTGATAGGACACAATGGAGAAAAAAGATTCATGTAGCCGACCCCATTGTATTGGGATAAAGGCTTGTTGTTGTTGATGTTGTTATGCTATCTCCTAACTTAGGACTTCTAGGAGTACGCCACAAAACTCTCTGAATTATCTTTATAATTCTCTTGATTTTAGGATATTGCATTTATACTTGTCTGTCATAATCCTACTAGCAGTATTTGCAAGGTCTCGTAGAAAAAGAACAAAAGGTCTCGAAGAGAAGAAGAAGAAGACGAGATAATTTCTAGAGAGAAACTTGAGATTTCTATTGCGAACATTAAATTTTCATTAAGATCCCTTGCACAAATTGTAATTTGACCCTATATTTGTACTGGAAAAGCTACACCTTAATCTCATAAAAATAAAACTAAAAAAGTACAGGACAATACACGTACTATTGCTTGCACCTGGACATAATGGATACATATCATTCGATTTCTATATATTTACATTAAGACCTAAAATTTACTTTTTGTTTACTTGTATTCCATCCAAGTCTTTCACATCACATAAAAAAATACAACAATTTTAACTTTTAAATAGTGAAATACACATTTTCACGCATAGGCAAGGTGTTAGGTAAGGTGGCATATATGTAAAAATTCAAGTTTAGGTATTGAATCTGTAAATACATAGGATTTGAATGGTATGTATGTAAATCTTCCTTAAATTGATTTGCTTAATCTCGCTCCTCTAACTATGCCATTCTGTGGATGTCTTCAGGATGCTTACAGAACTGCCTCAGAACATGCCAAGGGTGCTGACCCAATGGCTGAGGATGTGCCATTGTTGAAGGTGATTTTTCATAAATATGAGTTTTATACTATTAAATTTGCTAAGATATTTTGATTTAATATTAGCTCTAATTGATTATTCATATATTCTATTTATCTAAATTTGCTAAGATATTTTGATTTAATATTAGCTCTAATTGATTATTCATATATTCTATTTATCTCAAAATAAATTTATTGGATATAAAATTCTTCCTGACTTGATTGTTTTTTTAATTATTTTCCAGGTGTTTGATAAGGCCTCAATGGTGATTGATCATGATCCATTAAAGATGGAGCATGAAAACCAATTTGGTCCGGCTTTGATGCATCCAAAGCCTTAGGGGCTGTTTGGTAATATTTTTTTTAATAGGATTTGCGTTGGATTTATGAATTTAGTGCCAAATAGTTAAATTTAGGCATGTTAAATCTGGCAACGATTAAATCCAAATTTCTTCTCATTTTCGTCCTTAAATCCGGATTTACTAAATCTAGTAGTTCGATGGAATTTACAAGATTTAGTAAATCCCGTTCAACTTAAATCCTTAGCAGCCAAACAGCCCTTTGGTTTTGCTTCCACATGGTTGTATACTCGTGTCTTCAGCGCATTTGTATATTTCACTATATATGAGTTGTATTTATTTTGATGTAATGATATTCTGAAACTATGGGAAATACAAAATTCAGTCTAAATGTTTTTGCTAATTATTTTTTATGTATCTCTCTCTCTCTCTCTCTCTCTCTCTCTCTCTCTTATATCTATATATGTATGTATGTATGTATGTATGCCACCACTTGAATAATACTGCCAACACTGCCCCTTCCAGGGAAAAAAATAGTACTTCCGGAGCAAGTTACGTTCATCATACAACAAACGCGATATGCCAGCGGTGATTTTTATTTTCTTTTCTCCTTCGTTCATCATGTGTATCTAACGTCATTCTGCACCTCACGTTGATATATATATATACAGACATACATATACATACATACATATATACATACATATACATACCTACATATATACATACATACATATATATATATATATATATACATATACATACATATATATATATATGTATATATCTGCTCCCCCCCCCCCCCCC
>NW_018164496.1:2759412-2769259 GCF_001263595.1 Phalaenopsis equestris
TATACATATATATATATATGCATAATTTAAAATTAGATGAAACCAAAATTTAAAAATCTTGGGGCTTTTTAGAGGGCAAAGGTCTTGAGCGATAATTTTTTCTTTCCACGTATTTGTTGTTTTCTTAATAGTCCAGCTGCATGTTGAGGAAGTAACCGTAATCCATGTGGTATACAAGTCCTGCAATGACTCATGGTCAAGCTCCTTCGTTCTCTATGTATGCCTATAGGATTAGATCATAAATATAATGAATAATTGTGATATAAATAATAAGATAATTTAAACGTGCTTATTAACGAGGTGGACGTATGCGGTGATTGAAGCAGAAGCATATAAAGGTGGTGCTTATAATGATGTTTGGCGTAGCAGGTGTTACGGGGACGTATGCGGTGATTGAGGCGACCGTTCCGGCGTTGCTTGATTTTTCTGGAGTTGTGCAGGAGACGATATTGCTGGTGGTGGTGGAGACGGTGGTTTTGGTTCCGGCGTCGAAGTTGGGATGTGGAGAAGGGGGAGGAGGCTATTATGATCTGAAAAATATAGTTGTCATCTCTAGTATGTGGGACAAAAAATTTCTGTAATCATAAATTAATGATGGATTTTGCAATTGAGATGTATCCCGTGGTTATTCTTATTTTATCTGAGTGCGTGCTCTCATGCAATGTTAAGACGATAATCCATTAATCTACCGCCACAAATTTTCTGGCACACATCAAGAATTTTAAATCCAGATTTATTTAAAGTTTTGTAACATAATACTTAAAAAAAGTATCTCAAATCAATTAAATCCCAAAAAATAATAACTAAGCAATTAGATTTTGTGAAGAAATTTAAGATGTAAATTGCAAAATACCCTCTTTTTGTCACCAATCTTTAACTTTAACTATAAGAGGAAGTTGGGTTAAATCAACCTAAAGCTATTTAAATCTAATTAGAAGGAAATAAATGAAACATTAAGCAAATCTCGGCTCACTTTAATCAGTTCAACTTTAATTGAAACTCTGCTTCTCAACTCGTTAATAAGGCTGGCCTGTTCTTTTGAGGAAGATGGGAACAATTAGATTGCAGTTGAACTCGATTCAGCTACTTCGAGAGATTGGCTTGATTCAACCACCACGACAAATGGGCTCGATTCAGTAACTTCGGCAGATGAGCTGAATTTAGTAGGAGAAACCGTGTACTCGTATTTGTGCATACATCTATTTATTAATTTTGTGCAAAAAACTAATTGTTAACCAAGAACTCTGCTCCTCACTTCTCAGCTTGCTGAAGCCGTGATGCTTCATGGCTGTCTTCTAATTCTTGAAACTCACGGCTCGCGTTTGAATTGATTCCTTCTGTTTTTATTCAGAAAACAGTAAGAGAGTCCATTCAAACAAAGCATGCTTATAAATTGTTTTCTAAATGAGCTAAACATAGACTTCGGTATTGACTCAAATAATTCATTAAGAAAATGGATCTCATAAAATAGTAATAATAATTCTCAATTGTTTTATTAAAAAAAAATTCATTTTTTTTGTTCGTTATAACCTGAATTCAAGCAGGCAAAAAAATAATTTGATTCCAATTTTACAGATCCTCAAGAACTATACTGAAGAAAAACTATCATTTATTAATGGCTGAGGCTGACATCACAATATGCAATAATTTCTTCACGGCTCTTCATATTCAAAGTCAATATGCAAAGATGACTTCTCCTTCTTCCTCCATCCATGCTTTTATATATTCTGTCCTTCAACTTTAATTCTCCACTTACGAAGAAGCACATGCATGGCTCTAATACCTGCTTCCATTCTCGTCATTCTGTTCTTCTCATACAATCCAGTAAGATTATCAGCACAGAGTTCGGGAGACGAAGCAGCTCTCATCTCTTTCAGGTCTCTAATCACATCAGACCCAGATGGAGCTCTTGTCTCATGGGGAAACACCTCTCTACACTTCTGCAACTGGCTTGGTGTCACCTGCAGCAATCACAGCAGCACTGAACCTAGAGTCACATCTTTAGAACTCATCGCCATTGATTTGTCTGGTTCTTTATCTCCTTCTCTGGGCAACCTCACCTTCCTTGAAGAGCTCCACATCTCTGAAACTCAAGTCTCTGGACCCATTCCAGATGAGTTTGGTTCTCTTTCTAACCTTCTGTATCTCAATCTAAGCTACAATTTGCTTTCAGGTGAGATTCCTCACGCTCTTTCCCAATGCTCTCTTTTGCAAAACATTAGCTTGAGAAACAACATGTTTTATGGCGAGATACCCTCAAATCTTAGCCTTTGTTCTGGGCTTCAACTCATTGATTTCCAAACAAATAATCTTACTGGCATAATCCCTGCAAGTTTGGGAGCTTTAAAAGGTTTAAAAGTTCTTCTTCTTCGGAACAACAAGTTGGAAGCCACGGAGGAAAGAGATTGGGATTTTCTTACTGCTTTAACAAACTGCAGTAATTTGCAGTATCTAGGGTTTGGGAAGAATAACTTGACAGGCAGATTACCTGAGTCAGTTGCCAATCTTTCAGTGCATCTTAAATATTTGAGCATGGATAACAACAAAATCTATGGAGGTATTCCTCTTGGCATTGTGAAGTTGGTCAATCTACAAACACTCTACTTGAGCTACAATCTTTTCAGTGGCGCTATTCCCTCATTTATTGGAGA
Source organism: Phalaenopsis equestris (assembly GCF_001263595.1). Lineage (NCBI taxonomy): Eukaryota > Viridiplantae > Streptophyta > Magnoliopsida > Asparagales > Orchidaceae > Phalaenopsis > Phalaenopsis equestris. The sequence continues at coordinate 2,762,064 of NW_018164496.1, forward strand.
GTTTCCAATGTTAGAAATATTATCGTTGAGCAATAATCAATTTTCAGGAGCAATTCCAACTTCATTTTGTAACCTCTCATCTCTTTCTGAGCTATACATGGGTACAAACAACCTTGAAGGTGGCATTCCTCCATGCCTTGGCAACCTCACCTCTATCAATTCACTGGATTTGAGTCAAATCAATCTAACAGGACATATTCCCTCTTCTTTAGGGAATTTATTCAACCTTGAAAGAGTTGCTCTAGATTCAAATAACTTGTATGGAAACATACCACCATCTTTGGGAAGCTTGCAATCTTTAGTTATATTAGATCTAGGGTATAATAACCTTGGTGGATACATCCCAGATTTACTTTGGAACCTCACTTCTATTGTAGAATTGGGCATAGAAAATAACAATTTAATTGGCCCTTTGCCAACAAAAACTCTTCCTTTCCTTCAATTACTTCGCCTTTCTAATAACAACCTTCAGGGACCCATTCCATCCTCTTTGTTTAACTCTTCTGCACTTGTGTTACTTCAACTTTTTAACAATTACTTTGATGGCACCATAGATACAAAAATAGGGAATTTAAAGAGCTTGTCTATAGTAATGTTTTCCTTAAATAACTTCCAAGCAAGTGACATTAAAGAATGGTCCTTCATTTCAGCACTAGCCAATTGCACAAATTTGAAGTCCCTAGATTTATCTGCCAATGAATTAGAAGGAACCTTGCCTCACTCAATTGTAAATCTAAGCACAACATTAAATTTGTTGAGATTAGAAATGAACAACATATCTGGAAACATTCCTATAGATATAGGAAATCTGGTCGGTCTTAACTGGTTGAGTCTAGGACCAAATAATCTCACCGGCTCCATTCCAGTGGGAATCACAAAGTTGAACTCGTTACAGAGATTAGATTTGCGCAGTAGCAACCTTGTAGGCAAAATTCCATATGGTCTTGGCAACCTTTCGAGGTTGAATATGCTTTACTTGTTTGATAATAATCTTGGTGGATATATACCTTCTGATTTAGGAAGTTGCCAAGAACTAACTCTATTATACATCCAATACAATAAGCTTATAGGCACTATACCTAAGGAAATCCTTAGCATCACCTCTCTCTCTCTCGGAATTGACTTATCACATAACTTGTTGGTTGGACCGCTCCCCATCGAGGTTGGCCTCTTAGTAAATCTTGTATTTCTTCGCGTGTCGAATAACAAATTAATCGGCCAAATTCCTAGCAACCTTGCTGAATGTGTGCAACTCAAATATCTTTACATGGATAATAACTTCTTTCAAGGAACCATTCCTTCATCTTTTACAACACTAAGAAGCCTTGAAGAGTTTAATATTTCACACAACAACTTATCCGGAAAAATACCAGATTTCTTGGAGTCCCTGCATCAACTGGACCTCTCTTACAATCATCTTGAAGGAGAAGTTCCCAAACTTGGTGTTTTCTTAAACAAAAGTGCATTTTCAGTGTTTGGAAATGACAAACTTTGTGGAGGTATTGCTGAATTGAAGCTACCATCGTGCCTTGTAAATAAACCAGGTTCAAATGAGAAGCATAATTTAACTATGCTCCTAGCAACAATCATCCCTATTACATGCATCATTCTCTTTTTGATCATCCTATTCTTTCTATTCTCTAAATGGAGGCGAAAGAAGTCAAAAAAGCTTTCATTAATGGAGAAACTTGAAGAAGATCAAAATCATGTAAAGGTTTCTTATGCCGAGCTTCATCGAGCAACAAATGGGTTTTCCTCACACAATTTAATCGGCAAGGGAAGCTTTGGTTCTGTCTATGTGGGAAACATGGATAAAAATTGGTCAAAAAATATCGCAGTAAAGGTTCTCAATCTCCAGCAAAGAGGTGCCTCCAAGAGTTTTGAAGCTGAATGCAAAGCAATGAGAAGTGTTCGGCATAGAAATCTTGGGAGGATATTAACGTCTTGCTCCAGCATCGACCATGAAGGCAATGATTTCAAAGCCTTAGTTTTTGAGTACATGCCAAATGGAAACTTGGATAAATGGTTGCATCCGCAATCAATATTTGAAAATGATAGCAGGAGCACTTTAACCTTAATCCAAAGGATGAATATAATTATTGATATAGCTTCTGCTTTAGACTATCTTCATAATCATGGATCTGTTCCAGTGGTTCACTGTGATCTAAAGCCTAGCAATGTTCTCCTTGATGAAGACATGGTTGCACATGTTAGTGACTTTGGTCTAGCAAGGCTCCTTGATGAAACTACAACACAATCTTCCCAAACTTCGACGGGCTCGATTGCATTAAAAGGAACTATTGGATATGCTGCCCCAGGTATGTATATATTCTAGGTTTTTTTTTTTCTTTTAAACAAAAGGCATTTTTATCTATGCAAATTTCCTTTCAAGAACCACTAAGAAAGGAAATCTTCTTTTAAACATATTATAAAAAGCAGCAAATTTGAAGAATGGAGGATAAAATGAACATGACATGCATTTAGCAAAGTAAACTTTGATTTTAGTTAGAGGGCATATTTGAAACAATGCTTATTGCTTCTATTTGAATATGGAGATCACGTGCTTGAGACAAGGAAATAGTCTTCTCTTTAAATATTAAAGTATTTTTTTTTATAAGCCTTGATTTGAGGGTGCTTCATATACTTTGGGGCCATTTAGGATCAAATTTTTAATTTTTTATTATTTGTCTTTGCTTTTATTTCTAAAAACTCATGAAAGAGCTAAAATTATTTAAAATACTTGTGAAAATAATGAACTTATTTTCAATAAGCCAAACATCATTTATTTTGAATCAAAACATAAATAGTAAAAAATAAGAAAATAAAATGATACCAAACAACCTTCAGGAAAGCACTTGTTTGTACTCCTTCTAACTCTTTTCTTTAACATATGATTTCAACTAGAATATGGGGCTGCCAATCAAGTCTCTATTGTAGGAGATGTTTACAGTTATGGCATAATTCTACTAGAGATGTTTACTGGAAGAAGACCAATTGATGAAATATTCAATGAAGGCCTCAACCTTCATGAATTTGTGAAGGCTGTCCTTCATGAGAGTGCAATGGATATTGTGGACCCTTACTTGCTTTTGCAGGAAGAACACGTCGAAGTTAGGGAAGACCTTCGACACATGAGAAGTATAAGCAAACATGAATTGGAATGCATAGTCTCGGTGCTTAAAGTCGGCCTTCTTTGTTCAGAGGAATCTCCAATAGAAAGAATACCAATTACACAAGCTTTTAGTGAATTATATGCAATTAGAAACTTCTTCCTCAAGTCCTCAAACAATAAAACACCACCTCTTTAGCTTATTCAATGTGAAATTAAGAATATTAATGTTTTCTCTTGTTTTGCATATGGTATTATAACAATTTATTTAAATTGTAATATACTGCTTACAGAGTTTGTTGTTCATCTAATAATGCAAATTTTTTGAATAGTTACTTCAAAATATTATTACCCTTGAGAATATGAGTTCATATATATGAACTAAGCATCAATAAAAGATTCAACATATGAAGTAACTGCATGCATGCATGCATACATACATACTTTAGTTGATTGTTTTTGTTTTTCTTAATGCTCGACATCTTCGGTAAACAAGTTAAAAAACTCTTAAATGAGAGGTGGACATTGGGTCAATTAATGTTTAATACAAGATATTTTAATTAAAAAAAATGATAATAATAATAATAGTAATAATGATTCTCCTTTGTTCTTCTAAAAAAAAAATGGAAGATTTACATTCATAGTACTTAATTCTTATGTATTTACATATCAAACAACTATACTTTTTTTGACATATGTCACCTTATTTATTCATGAAAATGTGTGTTTTATTTCTTAAGAAGTTAACATAATGATATTTTCGATGTGATACGAAAGATTTGTGTGATATAAATCTAAAAAGCAAAGTTTAAGTGATAGATATGTAAAAACATAAGAATTAGGTGTTATGTTTATAAATGCCCCTAAGAAAATTTCTTTCTTTGTGTGGTAGATTTTGAATTAAATTAGATTGAATCCAATTATAAAATTCTTTCAGTAATGTATTATAAGCAGCAATTCTTTCCCAACAGTTGTTAATGTTCATTAATGGCTGATATTGGGAGAAGATGATGACTAATCTATGTGGTATAGAAGACTTGCAAAGACTTGTGCTTATATAATCTCCTCTGCCCATCTAATTCTCTACGTAACACTGCAACAAATAATAATTGTGCCCCTAGCCCCAAAGGAGTAGATAAAAAAAAAAAAACATTCATAGCTGAAAGGCATTCATCAAATTAAATGAATTAAGAAAAGGGCAGTTATATAAATAGCACCCAAAACATTGCTTATTACAACTGACTTCATTTATCCATTCTTGAAATTTTCACTCAAATATCAAAACTCATCATAAAACCCCCCACTCATATTTTTCATTTCGTGAATTTCACAGTGGTTTGATCGTGGCACGCCTAAATAAATCAGTTCGATAGTTTAAAAATAGTACCTGGGTACCTGGTTGCTAGATTTTTTTTTAAATAGCAATGTCTCACAATCATTCCTAATTAATCCCCACTGGATGTATGACATTCTTACACAAGCAGATGGAACATGAATTTTTGTGAATTTAAAATGAAACCTTGCATGTTCTTTAGCGATTCAAATGCACTAGCAAGCATTTAAGATGATTTTTGGACTTACATGAATTTTAAGATTATTCTTCAACATTAGTGTTTTGCCTGAAAAATCATGCTTGGATTGTGACGAGCTTGGCCCTCCTCCAAAACACTTTCACTTGAAGTATTCTGATATCTTTAGGATATGTGCATATCACTAAATAGCTTATTAAAGTGCATCGAAGAACACACAACAACAACTTGCAGGTGCATTCAGTTACATGAAAGCGGTTAAGCTAAAGAGTTCTACAACAGAGTGAGAATCACATTTAAGTCCATGAAGGAGTGTTTCATTCATGGAATTAAGTGCAAAAAAATAAAGAAATATACTTTATTGGGTGTAGAATTGGAGATATTTTTAGAGTGAAAGAATAAAAATACCCAATTCAATCTTAGTGTTTAAAAACTAAAGCGAGAGTTAGTCTTCAAGGGAAGGGAAGTGGGAGCACTGGAGTGGGAGCCAACATCCTCCTAGGCTAGCCACAGATTTAGGAACTAAACCTAAGCTTAGCCAATGATTTTTTATAACACTGAATCAGGGTAGAGAATTAAAATTGCTTCTCTTTGACACAATACAAATTTAAACCACTTATGTCATCTCATTTAACCAAAAACTCATTGTAGTGGGAAAGATGCTTTTTTCATATAAGAAATCTTCACCACATAAATATAGTTTAGTAGTTACTGTTTTAAACTCTGCATTTAAGTTTTGTTAGTAGTTAATAATTCTATTTTGTTTGGATCTTACAATTTCAAAATTAGTGACAGTAATTTCGTTTGATTTTTATGAAATTCCCAGTTAATTTATAATTTCAAGTTTAAACCTTTCCCATGGGATCAATATCGGGACTTAAACTGAAAGTCTTATATTACTTGATAACGATACATATGCTTATGTAGAATCCCAATATTAAGTTTTGAAATCTTACTTTGCTTGGGATCAGGTTTTTGGTGTCATTACCGGGGATTAAAATCTTCAAGTAGTGGTGTCAACTTCTTTAGTACTACATAAAAAAAATATTGGGATCAAGTTTTTGGCGTCATTGTCGGGTATCGCAATAGTTGATATTGACTTTTAGGAGAATTTTAGTTGAAGTAATTAGGGTCAGACTTGGAAACTGTAGTGTTGTAAAAACTGTTTTTATGTGAAAAGTGTTTTTTGTATGAAAAGCGTTGTGAAAAAAAATGTTTGTGTGAAAAATAAGGTGTTTGTGAAAATGTTTCATAGTATTGAATATATTTTTTATTTTATTTATTTAAGTGTTAATGTTTTTTTGGTTATGTTGTGTATAAAAAATAAAGGATCTGTAAGACTTATGCCTTATGACCCTAAGTTAGAAAAAAGAAAAAAAATCAAAAAATAGAAAGGACTTGAAAAACTAGAAGTGTAAATGGAAAACATTGAAAATAATAACTTAGAAAATCATCATAAATCATTGAGGGATTATGTAAATCCTATGACAGATGAAATTCACTCAAGTATACAAACCCCTATCATAAAAGCTGACTCGTTTGAAATAAATCCATCGATTATCCAACTACTGCAGAACAACTAGTTTGGGGGTACTTATTCAGAGGATCTTTATTTACACTTATCAAATTTTCCAAAACTTTATGCTACATTTCGTTATAACGGCATGTCAGACAATGCTATTAGGCTAAGGCTTTTTCCTTTCTCACTAAAGGATAAGGCTAAAATGTAGTTATACTCATTAGTACCTGGCTCTATTAAAAATTGGGATGAGTTAACTCAGAATATCTTAGCTAAGTATTTTCCACCTTCAAGGACTACTAAACTTACAAACGATATTATCTCATTTTGTTAGTATAAAGGGGAATCAATATACAAAACCTGGGAAAGATTTAAGGAACTCCTAAGTAAGTGTCCACATGATGCTCTGACCGATTGGTTAATCATTCAAACTTTTTACAATGGGTTAATGAAATCCCTTAGGTCTACAATTGACGCTTCGCTGGTGGATCATTAATGTCAAAACAATTTGACGTAGCATATGCATTAATTGAAGAAATGGATACAAATGAATTTCAATGGCTCTCTACAAGGGAAAATCCCAAAAAGGTAGCCAATGCTCATGCACAGATGCGTTTGCAATTCTTGCATCTCAGGTTGTTATAATATCAAGGAAGTTGGACCAACTTGGAATGAGCCAGCCTTAATTCACTTCAGTAAGTGGGGAAAGTTCATTATGGAATATGATTGATTCTAACTAATCATATGATACTTTAAATACCATAAACAACCTGTATTCTAACTGTTACAACTCAGGTTAGAAGAACCATCCTAATTTTAATTAGTATCATACTATTTGGGGTAGAAACCAACAATGAGAAAATAATCATGCAAATCCTAATGAAAGTTGGAATAATCAGGGGAACACAAACTATAGACCTTAATATCCACCAAACTCTAATAATGATCAACAATTTGAGGATAAGAAGATGTTTATAAAAGAAGTGGTATTGCAAATGGGAAACCAGTTGCAAGGTCAAAATGCTGTGATTAGAAACAT
>NW_018164496.1:2770525-2774401 GCF_001263595.1 Phalaenopsis equestris
ATTTATTTCTCTTATAAGTTTATCTTCTTCGGAGTATCTCGGTGTAGAGTTTTCTTCGGTGTATCTTGATGTAGAGTGAGAGAGAACAAAGAGATAAGAAGAGAGAACAACTAAGTGAGAGTGTGAGATTCCTCTTGTAAGTCGAGGCGATCGACTGGTGTAAATTCCTCAATTAGTAAAATCCTCTGCAACTCCGTGGACGTAGGCAATTTGCCGAATCACGTAAATCTGTGTGTTCTTTTGTGGTGTGATTTTTCTCGTTCTATTTTTCGCTTCATCGATCGTTTTCTTGTTTGATTTATATATATACCACATTAACTGGTGTATATCCATATCTTCTCGCAACACACTTACCCATCTCACTCTCATTCATTCATTTTCGAAGGAGGCCAGGGCATCAAATTGTTTGAGCCCATAGTTATACATGGTTATAAACAACCTTCAAGGTGGCTTTCCTCCATGCCTTGGCGACCTCTCACCTCTCTCAATTTACTAGATTTTAATCAAATCTATCAAACATGATGTATCCCTCTTCTTCAGGACATTTATTCAACCTTGAATAAATATCTTTAGATTCTATTAACTTATATAAAAATATAACACCACTCTTTAGAAAATTATAATTTTTAGATTTACTAGATCTTTGGCATAATAAGCTTAATGGCTTCATTCCGAATTCACTTTCAAACCTCACCTTTCTCATAGTTTTTGGACCTGCAAAATAACAATATGACCAGCACTCTACCAATAATACCTCTTCCTTCTCCTACATTTCCCTATCTTTCAACTAACAAAGTTCGTGAACCAATCCCAACCACCTTGCTCAAACTCTTCTACGTTTGCATTGCTTGAAATTGAAGGAAATTTGTTTGATGGTACCATACACAGTCCAAGAACTTGCAAAAAATACAGCATTAAAAATGGCCCGTTATTTCAACAAAAGCCAAATACACAAATTCAGAGGCTTTAGATTTAATAGTAAATGAATTGTAAATCTAACCACAACAATGTAATTTTTTTTTTTATTAGATTGGTATAGTACATCTGGAAACATACCTATCTAGGTGGGAAATCTCATCAGACTTGACTTGATAAGCCTTAGACTAAATAATGTCTCATGAGAATTGTAAAGTTGAATTCATTGAAAGGATTAGATCTGCATAAGAATATCCTTATAGGTGACATTCCATACAACCTTGACAACCTTTCAAAGTTGACTGTCCTTGATTTACATGACATTCGTTTTAGTGGGTATGTTCCAACTAGTTTAGGGAGTTGTAAACAGCCAGCTAATGGTATCATACCTTCAATATAATCAACTTATAGGCCTCATACCAAAAGAAATTCTTAGCATCAACTCTCTTTCTATGGGCATTAATTTACCAAACAAGTTGGTCCGACCGCTGCCAATCAATTTTGTCATTTTAATAAATCTCCTAGTTCTTAATGTGTCAAATAACAGATTAATGGGCCAAATTTTGGAGAAAAGTGCGTTGAGAGCTCGGACTCAAGCTACGAACGAACAATGGACGTGATACACCCAAATTTTTTTCCCTTCTAGTGCTGTCCAAATGCAATATTTTTTCAAAATTTGGACAATCTTGCTTACTGTGTGCAACTAATATATTTGCATGAAAAACAACTTATTTCATGGATAAATTTATTTCATATCAAGATTTTAGTTAGACTCAACACCAAAATCATTTCAATTCACATCAACTCACCGATATAATGTGATATCAAGTTAAACTTAAAATTTACTTGTTGAACAAATCTATGCATAAATATAAATACTATACCGTTTATACATCACATATTTTTATAAATACTCATTTGGAACCAGATTTTGAGTTGACCGGCATTATATTCGAGCGAATCGAAGCAAACTCAAAATTAAAATTGTAAATCAGCTCAAAGTTGAGCCAAGTTGATTTTAGGTTGAGCCATTTTCAAGCAATATTTTGAGCAATTTTCAAGCTTTATAAACAGCCTTAATCTCATCTAGTATTTTCTCAAGGTTCAACATGCAAAAAAAAAAAAATAATAATAAACTTCAACTCAGCTTCAGCTTCCTCTTTTTTTGTTTAATCACTCATTGCAGAAATTTTTCAGTGATATTTTGGCACACTTCTTGCTGCAAAAAGGATTGCTGCTTCTGTTCTTTGACAGCACTGAATTAGAAGAGCACATCAAAGACTTTTTTGATATGCTTCTGCTGCAAATATTTGGAGCATAATGTAATTTATGATTCATAAGCCTTCCTTCACCATTTCTCTTGCAGTATTTCATCCTCTTACTGTAAGAATTCTCCTTTTTCGCAAGATCTTCAATGCAGCTCACTTCAGATAAACAACTGAAAGACTGTGATTTTCCTTGGAAGCATCGGGACAGCCCTCTTCTGCAAAGATCACAACTTTTCTTCAGTTGCAAAAAAACTTTTTTTATTTTTTTGAAATTTGAGTTTTAGAACACTGTTTTAAGGAAGATAAAAATTGTTCAGAAAGTTAATGAAAGCTAAGAAAACTCACTTGATAGGAAGATTTGCCATGAGTAATGACAAATCAAAGAGATTATCAGAAGAAGAATTTGAGGAAGAAGAAGAAGTAGAAGAAGAAACATCTTCGGTGAGATCGGATGACGAATAAAACACAGAATCATCAGATAATTCACCAGAAATTAAAACTGAATCCATGAACTTGCAAACATCAAAATCTTCTCTTTTACTCATTGGGAAGCCGCAGAGAAATGAAGAACCAGAGAGTTTTGATGAACAATTTTAAGCAAAATATACACCATATAGCCTGTAGATTGTTGCTATAAATAAGAAATGGAAATGTTATAAAAAAAGGGAATCAAGGAGGAGAATTTAGGAGATAAAATGAATTTTTTTGATTCTGGGTTAGTACTGTCTCATCTTATAATTAGTATTTAAAGTTATCTTCTTTTCTTTATTGATGAGAATGCTATCCAATCTTCTGATGAGTTTGAATTGGAGAGGAAAACTGGTGCTGGAGGTGTGGTAAGGCCCATTGGATAAGATGTAATTTTTTTTTTTAGTTCATCCATATCTTGTCACCACATTTAGGCATTAAATACTTTGATTTTTTATATTTTTTTCTATAAAAAAATATTTTTTTTGGAATGATAAGAAGGCATGGGAATAAATTTCTAGATATTTGGCTGGTCCAATGTTCAAGGTCTTGCATATATACATTATGCCCATTTTTTAGTTTAAATTCACTCAAGCTTTTTGGTAGAGCAATCACTCTAAAGGTTGTAAGTCCTCTCTGGTCTCCGGTTCGAATCTCCCCTTATGTAAGATGTAAGATGTGCTACTCAAATATTTAGCACTCCGAGGTATGATCGGAGCTTGTCTAATAGCTTTTAGCAATATATATATATATATATAATATGATGAGTCATTTGTTAAGAAAATCATTGTTTCACATAGTGATGGAATTTTGGTAGATTTGTACAAAAATAATTTTAAATTTCATAAAAAACCATTAAACTATAAGAAAATTTTGCAAATAGATTTTTTTTTTCTTTTTAAAGATTTATTTGTCAAGCCCAAGCTGGCATTATGACTAATTGATGAATTAATCAAATTTGTTGTGTTATCAGTAGAGTTTTCTTTGGCATGATGTTATTCAAACAAATTCAACTGCCAAAAATACTTGTAAATTAAATAATTTTTTTAATTAAGCTATTTACACAAAAAAATTACCCATAAAAACCAATTATTTTTCTTAAATAATTTTCTGAAGAAAAAAATTTCCTTTTATAACTTTAATATATATATATATATATATATAGAGAAAAATTAGGTTGCTTTTGAAAATGAAGTTGGATGAGAAGGGTTGGCAAGCAAATTGT
>NW_018164496.1:2774650-2797958 GCF_001263595.1 Phalaenopsis equestris
TCTCTCGGTCTCTATCTATATATATATATAAGCTTATACGCCAAAAAAAGAAAAACGCAATATTAAAAAAAAAAAAATTAAAAAAATCATTTAAATATTTGAATACTTGGGAATAGAAGTCTATTTGAGACAACTTTCGCAGCTGCATATCTATTTCATAATTATTTTATTGTTACATTTTAATACAGCCCAATTTCTATATATTTACAAATCTATCCTATTAACTTTACTCTTTTTACATTTATATCACGCAGATCTTTCGTATTGCATAAGAAAATAGTGTTATTTTAAGTTTTAGAAAGTGAAATGTACGGTTTCATGCATAAGTAAGGTGGTATACGTGTATATATGTTAAAGCCGAGGCTTAAGTGTTAGATATGCAAATACATATGAATTGAAGGGTATGTCTGTAAATCTTCCATTATTTTTTTCTCAAACAAACCCTAAGTTAATTCTTAATTTAGTGTAACTTATTACAAATTATCATAATTTAGCTATATCATAACAAAGGCCAGGAGATCCACCCAAGTTGATTGACCCGACCTACAAATATCTAATTTGGGAAGTGTTTTAGACTCGAGCCCATCGATTGATATAGCCCAATTTGAATTGATATCATTTTGAAAGATTTGGGTGGACGAATAACCATTTCATTTGATCTTAAGAAAATAGTCGTGTGATGATCAATACTTCTTGATGTGTTTCGAAAGGTCTGCAACCGTAGAATAATGAACATCTTAGCGTTGCACAAGAATCCAACACACACTTGGGTGTTAAAAGAGGTAGGAAGAGACACCTCTATTTTTATGTGAAAAAAACTTTAGAAAGGGAAAAAAAAAACAAGTCTGGCTCAATTGAAATAATACATTATGTAATTTTGAGTAGATGAGTTAACTTCTCCAGAATTAGAGAAGATGAAGTTACAAAATTGATATACAATAGTAGCTCAACAAAAATAGATATAACGGGTCGCAAAAGTCGTGGTCCATGGCTATGAAGGCAGTAGCCTCATGAATGTTATGTTATAGACGGTGGTTGTAGTGCTAGCTTATCGTAGATTTTGTAATTGCAAGTTTAGGGTAGTGTCAGAAGCATCAGTTGGCCACAACGGCCGTAATAGGGAGTTGCGATAGCATTTGTAGGTCGCAAGGGCAGAAGTTAAGAGTTGTATAAACTGTGAGCCACGTTTGTCGTAGTTTGTTACATAGACTGTAGTGGTGAACTGTAACTGTAGAGGCCAGAGTTAAGATGTCTGAGTTGTTAGTCACATATGTTGTATTTGGTCACATGACTCATAATGCTGAGTTGTAATAATGTTTGTAGGCCGCAGAGGCCAGAGTCAGGAGCTGCATGAGCTCATGCCCATGTAGGTCGTAGTGGCGAACTACAATAGCGATTGTAAGCAATGTGGACATAGTTGGGATTTATATGAGTTGTGAGCCACGTAGATTGTCATTGGTCAGATAGACCATATTGAAGTGTTGTAATAATGTATGTAGGCCACAAAGATACTAGAGTTGAGAACTGCACGAGTTGTGAGCCACGTAGGTTATAGCGGAGAGCTATAATAATGTATAAAGACCGCAAATGCTGAAGTTAGCAGTTGCATGAGATGTGAACCACGTAGGTCATAGTTGGTTGTAGGCGACAACTGTAATAATGTTCATAGGTCACAGAGGTCGATGTTGAGAGTTGCAAGATCTATGAGCCACGTTGGTCGTAGTTGGTCACATAGCTCGTATCAGTGAGCTGTAATAAAGTATGTAGCTTGCAGAGGCTAGAGTTGGGAGCTACATGAGTTATGAGTCGTGTAAGCCATAGCAGAGAGCTATAATAACGTCCATATACCGTAGGAGGTCAAAGTTAGAAGCTACACGAGCTGTCAACCGCATAGATTGTAGTAGGTCCATCAACCATAATGGGGAGTAGTAATAATTTTTACAAGCCACATTGACCGCAGTTGGGAGCTTGATGTGCTATGAACCACACAGACAGTAGTTGGCCATGTAGGCTGTATTGGTGAGCTGCAATAATGTCTGTAGGTCAGAGGTCAGAGTTGGGAGTTGCATGAGTTGTAAACCATGTGTCGTAATTGTGAGCGACAATAGTTTAGTTGGCCTCAAAGGCTGTAGTAGAGGGTGAGCGTTGGTTGGCCACCAAGGACGAAGAGGAAGAGTGTAGTGACAACATTCGTTACATTGGATTCAAGGTATGTTGTTACACCATATTCATGGTTCATTGTTACACCGTCTTTAGGTGTGTTGTTATGTCGTTTTTGGGTTGTCATTGCACCTTCTTCAGGGTGAGTAGTTATGCCTTCTTCAGTGTGCATCATTGCACAGTGATTAGGATGATGCACTGCTTCGTACGATGCTTTGTTACTTTGGAATGTTGGTTGTTACTTTGCATAGAGCTTCATTATAACAAACAAAGGGCGACTGATGGTCGTCGACGATGGCTGACAGGTGATGGTAGATGGTGGTCGGTAATTATGGAGTTAAGAAGTGCTCACCAGGACTTTGAACCTAGAATGACTTTCTGATTCTCCTATTTCTCTTCTCGATCCATCTCTCGGTCTCTATCTTCCTCTTTTGGTGCAGGACAACACTTGAATTCAACTCCTCCTAATCCAACTCTAGCTTCACTCTTCCTCTCTGGTCTTAGTTGCCTCTTTTGCACTTTCATGAAGAGGGTGAAACTCTACTTATAAACTATGGGACTGGTTACCCTGCAAATAAGGACGAAATCTGAACTATTCCGTCGGCTGGTCGACCAGAGAGATTCTCATGATTAAACTACATTTTATAGATATTCAAATATCTTAATGATGTCCGAATTGAGTAATCTTAGGCTCGTTAGATGCGTCTTATTGAGACGCTTGGTTAAACTACAAGTTAATCAGATTCAAAATTCATTTGATCTTCCAATTAGCCACTCAAAGCATTCAAAAGTGGATTACTAGATTTTCGGGCTAGATTTGACTCAGATCGGACTAATTTTGTCGTCACTGTGTTCAGCTCATCGTGCCGGTCAGTTTAATTGCAGGTTTGCTAAAACTGAAGTTTTGAATAATTTTTAATTTGCATTTAAGTATTGTCTACTCAAAAAAATACTCCGAGATTCATACCAATCATCTTGAGATTTATGCTGAATAACAAAATTTGTTAATGATGTATATCAAGATGGTTTGCTTGAAGGTACGCCCATTTGATTTGATCTTCAGCAAATAGTTATGCGACACATCCCTCTTTAGTTGGGCATTTATGTAAGCATCACATAATTCTTGTATAATTATATGTCTAACAGCTAAATTTTCATATTTACATCTCTCACACTCAGGTCATAACATCACACACAAAATATCACTATTATTAAGTTCTAAAAAATCAAATACATCTTTTCATGCATATGCATATGTTTAATGTAAATATAAAACTATATGATTTTTAACAAAATGTCAAGTCCTTGAGTGTCATGCACATAAATATTAAATTATATAGGTTCCATGTGTCAATACAAAAGAATCGTGTGGGTTTTATGTAAATGCCCCTTAATTTCCAATTTTTACATAAATGACCAAAAATTAAAGCTCCACACTGCAAAACTTGTCAAACAAACTTTAGATTATATATTCATCTTCTCAAAGGTATCACATAACATAAAAAACAAATTAAGAAACAAAATATTCAAATTCAAATGCATTAAGAAACAAAATTCAGCCATGATAAGATTAAAATCAGCAATTTCACAGAATCAGCCAAAAAAAAAAAGCTTCAATTTTTATTTCAATTTACCAAATAGTCATGAAAAAGATTAACAGATTTATTCACATCAAACCTTCCATAAAAAGCGCTATTTGGTTAGCAGAAAGGCTAAACTTCTATGCAGTTCTGAAAATAAAGAGAAGAAAGAAAAACAAAATCGCCATGACTGAAACCTTCAAACATCAAGATTCGTGCTGTCAAAGAACCTCGCCATTGTCAATATGGAGCTGCTGCTTCATGTCAAGAAGTCTTGTCATACTTCCCTATCGTGTTTCCCCTCGCCGTTTTCAGGATGGTTTTATCGGCAGTGATGAAGAAAGCAGAAATAGCAGCTGAAAAATGTGAAGATTTGGTTTAATGGTTAAGTAAAACTTTATGAGAGAATATTATGTGCAGAATCTGCATGTTATACAAATTGTTGTATAAAGGTGTACAATTTCGTTGTACATGAAGTCCCGATGCATCCAAACTCCTCATGCACGTAATATTTTTTCCAAAAAAAGGGGCATCTACATAGCACCACCAAATTCCTATGCATTTACATATCTGACACTAAAATTTTATTTTTTACACTTACACCATCCAAATCTTTCATATCACATAGAAAACATCACAATTTTAACTTCAGAAAGGTGAAATATATACCTTCACGTATAGCTAAGGTGGTTTGTACGTAAGTACAAGTTTAGGTATCGAATATGTAAATAGATAGGAATTGAGCGGTATGCATGTAAATCTTCCGGATAAAATTGATATAGCCATCAAAGTTCCATTCATATCAATTTGAAGGAGATTTCAACCATAAGGATGTTATAATTCAATTGAATGCTTAATGGAGTTGAGAAAGTAATTAGATAACAATGATGCTTGTGGAAACTATAGCCATCAAAGTTTTTTATTTTTTATTGCGAAATGTGAGCGCAAAGAGTAATATGCGTGATTCGAATCAGTGACTTTACGCTGAGAGCCTACGGCCTCAACCATTATGATGCAGTAGTTAAAAGTGGCAGCTTATGATGATAAAATTGATCATAAACTTTTTTAATGATTGAGAATTAGAATTATATAACCTTAAAAAAAAAAGATCAATGAACAGTGAGATTCATGAAATTGAAATTAAGGTGCATTTATGTACATACCACCCAATTCCTATGTATTTACATATCTAAACACCTGAATTTTATTTTTTACATTTATATCGCCCAAATCTTCCATTTCAAATCATAGATACCACTCTTTTAACTTTTAAGAAAAAAATTTACAGTTTTTCGTGCATATATAAGGTGGCATATATGTAAAAATTGAAGTTTAGGTATTAGTTTTGTAAGTACATAAGAATTGAGTGGTATGTATGTATGCTATAATATATATATTTCCATTAAAATTTGAGCAAATGTTAAATTTTGGGAAAGTTACAAACATAATTACAGCTAAAATTTGATATTTACATCTATAACACTTTAATATTAAAAAAGATGTATGCGAAAAGGCGCATTTCACTATTAATAAGTTAGTGATACTATCATCTTTAATTTGAAATGTTAAATTTTGGGAAAGTTACAAACATAATTAAAGCTAAAATTTGATTTTCACATCTATAACACTTTAATATTAAAAAACATGTATGTGAAAAGGAGCATTTCACTATTAATAAGTTAGTGATACTACCATCTTTAATGTTATGTCAAAGGTTTAAGTGGTATTTATGTAAATATGAAAATTTAAGTGTTAGCTATGCAAATTTATAAGAATTGTATGGCATGAATGTAAATGCCCCTAAAAGTTTATGTGCCTACAAATATCTTGCAATTACAATGTTAAGGATACCAACACTATAGTTATGATAAGGACAATTAGGGGAAAAGATTTGCATCTACCTTTGGGCCTAAAAGATTTCAGCAAAGAAATATTTGAAGTGTCACAAATTGGTCACTATACTAGTAATCAATAAATTTCATGATGTTTATGGGTTTGATAAGAAAATGGGGCATTTATATAAATACCACCCAATTCCTATCTAACATCTAAACTCTACTATTTTACATTTATACCGCCCAAATTTTTCGTATCACATAAAAAATTGCAACTTTTTAACTTTTAAAATGATGAAATAAAGTTTATGCATAAGTAAGGTGGCAAATATGTAAAAATCGATGTTTAGGTGAATATATGTAGACACATAAGCAGTCTAGAGAAGGCTAGGGAATCGAGAGACCAAACTTCGAGGCGTTTTGGATGACATTTAAGCCAACAATGGGTGTAATTTTAAACAAGAACACTCACATTTGCCAGTAGGGTTGACATTACAAGCCAACTCAACCCGAATTCACCTCGAAAATCGAGTTGGGTTTGGTTAGGAATTCTAACCCATTTAATATTACGGGATTCAAATTGACCCACCAAACTAAAACTAACCTACTAACCCGAAATTTAATCTAAGTCGACTCATCAACCCAAAATTGACCCAAGACTGACTCAAATTTAATCCAAAGAGTTACTATCTTAAGTTAAACTAGATATATGAGTTAAGTTTGGGTTAGTAGGTTGAAGACGGGTTGTGTTAAGGTCGGTCTTTCTGACTTGTTTAATATTTGTGTCAGGTTTGGATCAAACACTTTCGGGTCGATTAAATTCAGGTCAGACCAGAGCCCCGACCTGCACTCAATTTGACACACAATTGGACTTTCTGTCATTATCCTTTTGATAAATTTCTGCATAAGTGGATGGATTTTTATAGCCAATTCCAATCCCAGACCAGAAATTCAGCGAAGCTATCACAGAGAATACCAAGTTCACAAGTTCCGGTTTTTATAGATTCCGCAAGCCATCCTTTAAGATTAAAATGAGGAAGATAAAAAATTTCTTGAATCAAGAATTCTTCTCCACATCAGCTTCTCTATTTTCTTACCCCTTAATTAGATTGAAATTTGGATTCTGGAACAATTTTGTGCATTTTATGGTGTCTTGTATAAACTTTGTGAGAACCATTACTACTTACAAATACATGCAAGAGTTTGTGGACTCTATACATATATATAGTCATGTTGCATAACGCCTTAACAGAACCAACCTAATTTGCTGATTAAATGAAGATATTCAATTCTGAACAGACAATGAGCATCAGAGTCAACTATTGCTTATGTGAAAACAATGGAGCATACAAGCAAATTAAAATATATTACCTGCAGATATGATAAGAGCTTGTGCAGTATAATTCAGATTTGCTTTAGCCCAAGGAACGACTCGACAACCCACCAACTGCGGCAAAAATATTACCAAGGAAAATACAGTATGAAGACTAATATGATCATCAAAAAATAAATCATATCATTCACATACACAATTCCTCCATTATTACATGTCTAGAGTCATGTAGGCAAAATTCTCATAACATATAGTATGAATAACAAATGCATATTTGCATTTTTAGGGGTCGTCTGGTAACAGATTTAAAGTTTGATTTAACTTAAATCATGCCAAACATAAAAAAATGACAACTTTTAAATCCTGGAATTAGTAATTTCAATTTCTTCATAGTTTTGCCTTAAGTCCCGTATTTACGATACTTTTAATAGGATTTACGTATTAATTTAAAGTAAATCAAGCAAACGCTATAAATGGGTTAGATAAATCTGACGCTAAATTAAATCTAATTTTTCTAGTTCTGCTTATTTTATGACGTAAATCTGGATTTATTAACTTAGCTTAAGAAGAAAACACTTCAAAGTGATTTAGGCCAAACATGTCAAATGGATTCAACTAGATTTAATTTTAATTGAACCAAACATTAATATTTGGACTTGATAAATTGGGATTTATAGGATTTACTAACCCCTATTTGACTTAAATCCTACTTGCATCCAAACACCTCCTTAGTAAATTCTTTATCAAATAACCCCTAAAATAAAGAAAGTTGAGATTTTTATATCGAAGAAAGAAAGTGTAAGCAAACCGTGGGAACTGCAGCTACAGAGCCTGCTAAGAGGGCCATTTTGAATCCTTTCTGAACTGCTTCTGAAAAAAGAGGCCAAAAATGCAAAAAATAAGGCTGCATAAATATCAGAAATGCAAAATCAATGGATGTAGACAACTATATTGAGGGATAACAATCTAGACAAACAATTTAAGGACTGATTTGGAGAAAAACTAATGATAACAGAAGAAATTAAAGAAAAATAGCCGAAAGGGGTTTTAACAGTGCAGCGATCTTTACAATCACCAAATTTCGACTGAAACCTCGTCTTCCAAATCAAGATTATCAGACAGAAACGCACAATCGATTCTACAATCTAAGAAGACGGCAAATTCTTACAAGAAAGCGATTTAGGAAGAACGGTACCTTGAGCTGGAGATGCCTTGCTATCGATACCCCTGGGCTCGTTGGGAGAAGCTGCCGCCATGAAAGGAGATCTCTTGCTTGCCCAAACATCCTTCTGATCTGAGGGAATACCCATGTCTATCAATCGAACCTGTGAGGAATGGGGCTAGAACCAGCCTGAGGAGCGATGGGAAAGAAAAAAAGGTTCAAGTTTTCTGTCACTGACTAAAAAGCCATGAGGGCGGCTTGAGTACAGATTTAGCGCAGTTCGTTGACACTTTGTTCTACTTCATATGACACAGGATTATAAATAAACTCGATTAACAGAACATGCTAGTTCAAATTAATAAATAAATAAACTTGAATTATTTTTAAAAACTTGATTTTTAAATGGACTAAACATGAACATAATCGAATTTGTTCATTTATGTTCATAAACAAACTCATTTATTTTTTGAAATACTCAATATTAAATTTGATGATAGATCGTATCGAATTTGTTCATTTATGTTCATAAACAAACTCATTTGTTTTCCGAAATACTCAATATTAAGTTCGATGATTGATCTATAATATATGACATATTATTTAAATAAAATTTTAATTAATTAGAATATTAGCTTATTTGTTGATAGCTTGTATTATATCTGATATATAAATACTTGATTATATAAATATTTGATATTAAGTCTTTGTAGGTTTTAAAGTTGTTATTTTTAGTTATTTGATAGGATTTAAGTTAAATCATGGTTAAATGCTACACAAATCATTCCACTAAACGTCTCATAAGCGATATTAAGTCTTTGTAGGTTTTAAAGTTGTTATTTTTCGTTGTTTGATAGGATTTAAGCTAAATTATGGTTAAATGCTACACAAATCATTCCACTAAACATCTCATAAGCGGGAGATTTAGAAAAAAAAAATGGAGTAGAAATTAAATTTAAGATATTGTAGGGTTTAGCGTTTATAATCAATTAATTAATAGTTGTAATCAAATTTGTAAAATTATTTATTATTATTATTTTTATTTGAAAATCTAGATATTGTTTGAGATTTAAGCTAGTTTAAATAATCCTTCACTTGTCATAAACAAATCAATTACAAATCAAGTTCAAACATTAAAAAAATTAAACAAATTAAGCTAGAACGATATATGAAAACTCGACGCAAGCTCAAGCTGAACATGAACAACTTATAATTATACCAAGCTAAGTCTGAACTATGATATACTCGGCTTCACAACACACAATTCTTATGTTTTTACATTTCTAATATCTAAACTTTTATATTTACATACATAACACTGGTTTTTAAAATTATGTATGTAAATATGCATTTCACTTTTAAAGAGTGATAATAGTGTCATTTTTTTATGTAATATTAATGATTTTAGTGCTATGTGCGTAAATATAAGAATTTAGTTGTTAGATACGTAAATACATAACAATTATGTGCTATGTATATAAATGCTCTAAGAGAGTAATTAGTTTTAAGTAGTGTCTAAAAATTGACAACACACAAATCAACTTGAGCCCAAAATATTAACATCTTTAGTTTTTTGAGTCAGCTTAAATTAAATCATTAGCATAAAATTGACAGGCTAACTTGGGTCAAACCCAAGGTATGGCTGCAAACAAACCGAGCTGAGTAGAGCTCGAGCTCGTTTGTTTGAAGTTTGTTCAAGCTCGACTCATGCTTGAATCAAGCATTTAGATTAGCGTTCAAGCTCGAGCTTGAATATGAGAATGATGTTTGTGCTCAAGCTCGAGCTTGATTCTTCTAATGTTCAACAAGTTTATAAGCAACCTCTCATTTAACAAGATAAACGAGTCTTATTTGAGCCTTAATTAAATAAGTTCACAAGCTTTTAAATGATAATATTCATTAGATTTATGATCAAGCTACTTGTTATCTAATCAAATTATCTTGACCGCGCCTTATTGAGCATTATTTAAGATTGTTGTGTTTGTTAGTCATCTTCTAGCTCGTACATGCATAAGGTCTATGTAGTTTAATAAGTTCCTATGTTTCAAAAGAATTAATTAATAAATTAATATTTTTTTATTTATTTATTTATTTTTAATGTATGAATGTGTAAATATTGTTGTGTGAGAGGGCATTCGAGGAGTTATAGTAATTATTTATTATTTTAGTGTTGCATCAGATGCCATTTCACACACTGATAAGAAAATAAGTCGGGACGAGACATTTTTTTTTTAAGTAAGAAACTTAAAAGGGAAAAAATTAGGGAAGTAATTCATTATATAATTTTAGTTACATATTAACACATTTCTAAATAAAGCATGTGGGATTATAGAGTAATGATCGAGCAATAATCGCTCTACAATAATAACTGGGCTACAAAAGCACTGTAGGTGGTTGAAAATGGCCTTAGGTGGTCGTTTATGATCTTTGAGAGTCGATGTTAATCTTTGGCGGTTAATGACAACATCTGACAGTCAACAATGATATATGGTGGTCAAAGACGACAACTTAGGTCGGTGAAAATCTCTGGTGATTGACAACAATCTCTAGTGGTCAATGATAACCTCTAGTGGTCAGCGACAATTTAAGATGACTAGTGATAATCGCTAAGACTTCAATTGTTAAGCTTTAATTGTAATTTTCAGTATTCGTCCCTTTGCTTAATTTCCCAAATCACTCTATGAAACGGAACGTGTTGATTTGTTTGATTATAGATCTTTATTTTAGCTTTTAAATATGTTAATGATCTCAAAATCAAATAATCATATGCATGCTAGATTTCTTTTATCGAGGTTGATTTTACTATAAGTCTCACAAACTCAAAGTTCATTTGCTCTTCTAATTAATATTTCAAAGTTTAAAATTATACTTCAAATACTTGACATGGGCTTGATTTAATACTGGTTGAATCACTTTTAGTGTCAGTAAGTTTGTCTTGTCAAGACGTCCTGTTGACTATAAATTTATTGAAATCAAAGCTCATACTAATGATTTTAAATTTAGAATTTTTCCGCTGAAAATGCATCGAGGTTCAAGCCTAAATATATAATTTTCTTCATGGCACATCAGTCGCCCCTTATTTTTGGACATTGAAGTCCATGTCATCCAAAAATATAAATTAAGTGCAAAACTATAATTTCAAATTAATTACACTAAACGGTCGCTCCCTCCCATCAAGGTAGAGTTAGGTAGAGTTATGACAATCACTATGTTGATTGGCATCATTGAGATGTTAATTTAGCTTAAATACATGATGCCGCATTAACCCTTTGTCAAAAATACAATCCAATAGGCGACATCAAGCACACAGATAGATATACATAGAGTATTCCAACAATATTGTTTTATTATGGGATTACTTAGGTGTAGCTATCGAAGGAAGTAAACTGCGTGCAGATAATTGTCATAACATGTTGGATAAACAATATTCGTATCTCTCTGGGTAGTAACAAAAACTATTTTTTAATGCTGCAAAGCTTTAACATATTGGAATACCCAATTTGGATTGTATAAATGCAATGCGGAAGGTTAACAATATGGAGGCACTATAAGTCTTGATGTGTGTCGGGCGAATCACCGTGGTAGAAAAATAGATTATCATCTCTGTGTTGAACGAAGATCCAACATATGCACAGATAACACAGATAAAATATAAGTAAAGAAAAGGATACACTTCAATTTTTAGGTGGAAAACCCTATAAAGGGAAAAAAATTTATGGGTTATACCTAGTTGAAGTAATTCACTAAGGAATTGTAAGTACATAGACTCACTCTCATTTTGAATTGAAGAAGATGAAATTATAATGTTGATGTACAACGATTTTTTAACAGTAATAGTTGTAAACCGTGAAGGTTGTAGACAATTGCTATAAAGAAAGTAGTTTAACGTGAATGTTGCAAGCGAAAGCTGTACCGTCAGCTTGTCGTAGAGGTTGTAGTCAAAAGTTTTGGTAGTAGTTAACCATGTAATGTGGAGGGAGCTATATGATTGTGAGCCACATAGATTGTAATTGGTCACATTGGTCGCAATAGGGAGCTGAAATAACACTCATAAATCGCAAAGATCGTAGTTGGGAGCTACATGAGCTGTAAGACTTACAGGGAGTTGTAATAACATTCGTAGTCTGCAGAGGAAAGACTTGGGAGTTGTGTGAGTTGTGAGCCACTTAGATTGTAGTTGGTCACGTATATCATGGTGAGAAGCTGTAATAACATTCGTAGGACACAAATGGACGAAGTTGAGAGCTACATGAGATGTGAGTCATGTAGGCCAAAATTAGTCGTGTGAGTTGTAGTGGTGAGCTACAATAATGTTTATATGTTGTTGAGGTCGAAGTTAAGATTTGCATGAGTCGTGAGTCATATAGTTCATATTTGGTCACATAGATCATAGCGGGGAGCGTTAATAACGTTCGTAGGTCGCAAGTAATGGAGTTGGGAGCTACATGAGATGTGAGCAATGTAGACTATAGTTGATCACATATGTCGTAGTATTGGAGGGGCTAGAGTTGAGAGCTGCATGGAGCGATTATTGCGTACGGAGAGAGGTCAGTGCCATGATACCCAAAGGGTAGCGCCATGACACTAGGGCAAACTAAGGCCCTAGACTCAAGGGAGCACTAAGAAAGGCCCAACTATGGCAGGGAACAGGAGAACCTAACCTGGGTATCCTCTAAGAACAATCTCACATACTTTCTCTAGCAACTTTCCTAAGAAGGAAATCACAATGGGAAAAAAAAATATCACCCACAACGATTGAATGAACTCCGAAGTTGTAAGGCCTGGAAGACTGAGTCACCGGCTTTTATTTCCACCACGAACAACAACATTAGCGTTGAGAGACTGCGTCTAGGATTAGAAAGACAGGGAGGCGAGAGAGGATCACATGCTTTTGTAGTTGGAAGAGGAAGGGGGGCTGCAACAAACCAACACTTCGATGGATTTAAAAGCTCGGCCATGCCAAACCAAACCAAAAAAGTCCAACCCTTGGGGTAGCTTAAAGTTGTCCCTTTTATAGGGCAATAAGTCAGCGCATCGTGGCTTTGGGCACATCGACGGGGTGTTGATAATATGGTGGACGCCACGTCGACTAACACGATATGATGCGTGGCTCAAAGCCTGATCTCCAGTCAATTAAGGCACTTCGGCTCGACATAAGGTATTGGGGCTTTGCTGAAGAGGCGGGTACCATGTAAACTAACCATCATAGTGGCAGTCTAATCGGAAGCTGCCATCAGGATCTGATCTTAATAGTGTCGTGACGTTGGACATGGCGTAGTGGCGCTACTAGAGTGTCCAATGCCACATCAGCACCCATCATTATGTTAGTTCAAGTGTGGATTTTAGTTCAATCAGAACAAACAATAACCTAAAAGTAATAAGGCATCGAGATGTCGTACAAAACGTCAAACACTGCAATGCAAATACCACAAAGCATTGTGTTGGGTCGTGACAAACCACAAGCGGATATTTAACTTCGGGACACTCTAGACATTGTCAAGACTTCCAACTAGAGTTAAAATGGGTCTCTATCAATTTAATTAATTTTAAGATATGTGATGATTAAATCGACAAGCCAAAATAAAAGAATGCACATGAATTGATAGTTAAAATATCATTATTTCATTAATATTCTCCAAACAAATTACATATATAAGATATTTTCTTGACACATTAGAACCTTAAATATAATGCCATTAAAGAGAAAAAATATTATGTCCGTATACCGCACGTCCGAACTGTCAATCACCGGGCACCACATCATGTTGCGATGGAAGATGTGGTGCCCCCATAATTGATAGTCCCGACCAAATTTTTTTTCCATGGGGGCCGGACAACCACCCGCCGGACAGTTTTCTTCCAGATCGTGCAGTTCTCCTCATGCCATTCGACGAGGAGTTCTCGCTGCCTATACATATTAACACTAGATTTGATCCCCCCGACACATAATTCTTTGAATCTCATTAAAAATTAGATGGTGATCACATAAATCTCCGGTCATGATATTTTCATTTCAACTCACAACAGAGAATCAATACCAGTATATCGACCAATTCCACTGTCATCACTATCCTCCATGACGACCGCAATCTTCTTCTTCCCACTCTCTTTCTTCTCCTGCACCGCACTCCCTCCATCGCATCCATCTGCACTGCCATCAACTCCACCGCGCCCCAACTTCATCAGCACCTGCATCACCTCCTTCATCGTCGGCCTCCCCAACGGATCCGACACAGTGCACATAATCCCCAACCTAAACACAACCTCCGCCTCCTCCACCAACTCCGGCAACTCTCCGGCGATCTCCTCATCCAATACCGGCCCTCTGTCCCTATACCTTCTCCACGCCCAATCAGTCAAATTCTCATCTTCCTCTTCCCCTCCATCCCCTGCTTCCTTCCCCGTCACCAACTCCAAAAGCACCACTCCAAAACTATAAACATCTACTTTCTCATTCACTTTCCTCCTCGTCCCGCACTCCGGCGCCATGTACCCAAATGAGCCCGCCAACACCGACACGCTCACCGGCTCTCCATCTTTCTCCAAAATCCTCGCTAGCCCGAAATCTGCAATCTTGGCTTTAAATTCGGGGTCCAGAAGTATGTTGCTAGACTTCACATCTCGGTGTACGACTGGCGGGAAGCAGTCGTGGTGCATGTAAGAGAGTCCCCTAGCTGCTCCGAAAGCAATTTGGAGCCTCGTCGGCGCCGTGGCGCCCCGCCGCGGTGCCGGCGATGAAGCCACCGGTCAAGGCTGCCGTTCTGTAGGTATTCGTAGACGACAAGTTTTGAATCCTCGCTTGAGATGCAGCAGAGGAGATTTACAATGTTAGCGTGGTGGATTGAACTTAGTATCTTCACTTCAGCTTCGAATTGCTTTTCGAGATTAGAATTAAGATTGAAAGCACTGTAAATTTTTTTAACTGCGACTGTGTCGCGGTTGAGGGAAACGCGGTAGACTTTCCCGCCGCCGCCGCTTCCGATGAGGTTGTCGTCGGTGAGGCTGTTGATGATTGCGGATTCATTAAAATCGAATTGTTGGAAAGAGGTGAGTTTCCAGTGAAAGGTGTCAGCTTTTTTACTCTTGAGGCGTTCTTTGGTTATGAGGAAACAGAGGAAGAACACGCCGAATAGAACGAGGGCGCCGAGGATGGAGAAGAGAATGAGAAAGCCATTGGAGAGTTTGTTAGATTGGTTATTACAGTTCCTTACGCTGAAAATGGGGTTCGAAGAGCAGAGGTTTGGATTGGAGAGGAAGCTCTGTTCGTAAGCTTGGTTCTGTAACGGGAGAGGGATCTGGCCGGTGAGATCGTTAAAGGAGAGGTTTAAAAAGATGAACTTTATGAAACCCAGAGTGGAAGGGATCTCGCCGGAAAGTTGATTTTTTGAGAGGTCGAGAGAGTTGAGTATCATGGATCCCATTGTAACAGGTATCTGACCGGAGAGCTGGTTGTTGCTGAGACTCAGAAAGGCGAGGTGCTTCGAAGACCCGATTTCAGAAGGGATCTCCCCGGAGATCTGATTTTTACCTAAAGACAGTCGTTGAAGTAACGAAACCTTAAAGAAGCTCGCCGGAAGCTCGCCGGACAACTTGTTGTTGTCGGCAAGGAAGACCAAAAGCGCTCCGGCCGACGATGGGATCTTGCCGGAAAACTGGTTGTTTTGGATCTCAAGTCGTGTTAGATTTGAGGGGAAAGTTTCAGGTAGAGTTCCGGTTAGAGCGTTTTGACTAGTTATCACAAGAGATAGATTTACGGCCGACCAAATTCCGGAGGGGAAGTCGCCACTGAAGCGATTGTTCTGTATCTGAACATTAACCAATGGCTTGCAACTTCCCAAAGACTGCGGAAGCTCGCCGGTGAGCTGGTTGTCAAAGACAATCAAACAAGTCAACGCCTGTCCGTCGCAGAGATGCTCCGGCAGCTCGCCGGTGAACATGTTGTCGTCTACCTCGAAGTTCCACAGCCGGGAGTACTTCCCCATTTCCGGTGGCAGAACGCCTTGAAGCCTGTTATTAAAGAGACGTATATCATACAGCTTTGGTAGCCGCGCAATACTGTCCGGAATTTCGCCGGAAAGATTGTTGTAGTACAAGAAGAGAATCGTGAGGTTTTGCAACTCCCCAAAGGCTTCTGGTATAGAGCCGGTGAGTTCGTTCTTTGAAAGATCGATCATGGCCAACCCATCGGCGGCGACTGAGCTGCTGATCTCTCCGTTGAGATTGTTCGCATACAAGTAGAGATTTTTCAGCGGTTTTACCATCCAAATACTCGCCGGAATCTCTCCAACAAGCGAATTCATTGATAGATCAAGGTGCACCAAATTCACGAGCTTCCCAAAACTCTTGGGGATTTCGCCTAAAAGATTCATGTTTGACATCCAGAGATATGT
This sequence comes from Phalaenopsis equestris, assembly GCF_001263595.1. NCBI lineage: Eukaryota > Viridiplantae > Streptophyta > Magnoliopsida > Asparagales > Orchidaceae > Phalaenopsis > Phalaenopsis equestris. The sequence goes on from NW_018164496.1 coordinate 2,791,108, forward strand.
CAGACGAGTCAGGTTGCCGATTTCCGGCGAAATCTTCGCCGGTGAAAAGGGATTGTAAGCCAGCATCAGAGTCTCCAGTGTCGAAAGATTCTCCATGTTTACAGGAATCGTACCGTTGAACAGATTATTACTGAGATCTAAGAACTTAATTGCCGGCATCCTACCGATGGCTTGTGGTATATCGCCGGTGAAGCTGTTGCCGGAGATAACAAGATGAGTGAGAATGCTCGGCATCTTCTCGAAGTCCGCGGGGAGCTCGCCGACGAAGTAGTTTTCGGAGATATCGAGCTCCTGCAACTTGGAACAGTTGTAGAGAACGATAGGAAATTCGCCGGGGATGTTATTGTCGGAGAGATGGAGAAAGGTGAGACCTTTGAGATCGCAGATGGAAGCAGGGATGGGGAAGGAGATGTTGCTGTTATAGAGGCTTATGCCGTCGACGATACCACTGTCGGAGCAGTGGATTCCGGTGAATTTGCAGTGGTCGACGGTGAGGTTCCATGAGCTGAGTGAAGGAGGATTTCCCCAACTGTTTTTGATGTTTAGGAGAATTTGCTTCTCGTTCGATGACGATTGAGCAGAGGTCTTGTGAAAGAAGAGAATCAAGAAGAAGGTGGAGAGGAAATGTGCCAACTTTTCGGCTCTGAATGGCTTCATGCCGGAGGTTCACGGCCGCCGGCGAGCAGATTGCAGTTGCTTTGTTCGGAAGGGAAATTTGGCCTAAATTTAAGAAGAGCGAGGAAGATTCCATGTTGACCGGGGTCATGTGAGCGGGCCCTTTTTGCGTGAGATTGAACTCGACCCAAATAATAAATAGATCGAAAAATTTAACACGAACCTGATATGTCCCAAACAAGCTTAACCCCAATCCGACTCATTTAATCTGCTAGCTCAAATTTTTATTAAAATTTCTATTTCTAAAATTTAAACAATAGGTAAATTAAAAAAAAAAATCTCTATTTATATATGACGAGCAATGATATAAGAGTTAAGAACACAGCTAATTTTTTTCGTGTTTATTTTAGTTATGTTCGGGTCCGACCTAAAATTTTTACATGTCAGACCTAAACTCTACTAAAAAAATATTAAAATCGATAATAACCCAAATTTTTCGAGTCGAGTTTGAGCATATTGACATGTTGGGTAAATTTTTGACCTCCTAGTGCTCACAAAGATTTTTTTTTTTATTTTAAAATATTAAACTATTTTGTATAACTAAATTATTTCTTTATTTTACAGCATGGATGTGGTAATATTTGGATATATGAATTTTCTTTGTTAGGTAAGTTTGTTGAAATTATTGTGTGAATTAATGAGGAAAGGTTTAATGGAATCACAAAAGTCTCTATTTAATTAAACTCAATATAAATGCAGTACTGATAAAGTGTAAGAAAATTCATCAATCAACATAAATTCTAATGCAAATTTTCAACTTGGAAGGGTTTTATAAATCAAGTATGAATTGTAATACAACATGTAAATTATAAATTTGTAATGCAATATATTGACAGAAATATCCCCTTCATACCTAAGTACTCTAGAGGTATATAATGTAATTGTATGATGGTGCATTCTTAAAAATTGGGCCCATTTAATGAATAAAGGATACACAAATTTACTATTCATTCATGTGTTATTGTTTTCCTTTCTCTCTTTCTTTCTTCACCGCTTTATCCCTTAGGCGTATCTGCCGCCTTCAGCACCACCTCCACCTCCGTCTCAAGAGAGCAGGTTTCCTCCGGGGTGGATCACATGGATGGGCAGCGCGAGTAACGTGTTCGGGAGCTTGAGTGGAAAATATCTGATGGTAAACATCCAGAGATATTGGTTCACCGTTCGTCCCCATAGGGAGGAGACATACTCCCCAGCGAACTCCATCCTAGCGGACATGAACTACACTGACCTATGCAAGACCTCTGATCGGAGTAATGCCATATCCTTTTTTGTCTCCCATTATCAGACGAAAGCCTTGGTCCATGAGGAGAAGAAGAGGAAGGTTGTTAGACAGATGATGGTAGTGGTGTCAGATTGTAAGAGAGAGGCGAATTTTGAGCTCCTATGCCTGCAAAAAAAATTAAAAGACTTGACCCAAGTGTGGGAAGAAATGGCTGAAAAATATTAACAGAACGTTGCCACATTATCTGCCAAAAATAGAGATTTAGAGGAAAGAATGTTAAGGATGATCTCAAGGGAATACCATGTGATAGCGCTTTTGAAGCAAATCCAGATTGGTCTTTGGTGGGGGATTTTATTGATTGTGAGTGTCATCATAGATCTTGAAAGATTCTCTATGTAAATGATCGAACATGGCGTTCGAAGAATAATGTATTATCCCAAGAGATAGAGACATTACCTTATGATTGGTTCAGTCATTCAGATAAAGAGAATCTTTTAGGGTCTACAAAACCAGAATCATTCTCTTACCTTGTGGGTGTATGATAATGTTTATTTTTTTTATTTTGATGTCTCGTTTCTACAAAGGCAAGCCTTTATAATTAATTACATCTTTAGAGTCGTAAGTTCTAAGGAAAGCCTCTCAATTAATATGACAAGTCAAATTGCTAGAGATCAAACTCATGATTGAAAAATGGGGTCTAGTGAGGAGGATTTAGGCTTCAAAAAGTATGGGGCATACAATTCAATAACGATATATCAAGGTAAAGACTGAGATGTAGAATAGGATTTGAAAAGATTTGATGATTTGAAATTGACTAAGTGAAATGAAAAGATAATTAAAGATTATGGATTTGAATGACATGATTGATTAGGAAATCTAAGCTACGGATAAAGTTATCGTGTGGGTGAATAAGAGAAGATCGGCTCCTAAAGATTCTAACTGACGAAGCTCATGCAAACGAATATGGTGCCCTCTATCTAGGACAGACTAAATGGGTGAATAAAATTATTTATTTTTTAGTATTTCGCATCGGTCTAAGCATGTCACCGTCCGGGTTAACAGCCGCCCTAGGCCTCATAGCTGCCTAGCCTAGTTGCCATCCGACCCCTCTTGACCGGATATATGTGGGTCATACGAGCCATATTTATGTATAAACTGAAATATCCTCGTTGTACCTACTAATCTATGAGCACAACATGTAACTCTACAATAACTCATTCCTATAAATAGGGGGTCTATTTCATGAATAAATGTTACGTATATTTATTGTTCATTACTGTGATATTATTTTCATTTCTCTCTCTATTCCTTCAGTGCTCTATCGCTTAGGCGTGTCTCCCAGACATTTTTGAAGTCAACACTTGTATTGTTAAAATGTGTGTCTCAATAAGTGGAACTCAATTTTAATGCTATTACACTATTTAAGTGTTAAAGAATAATATATGTATTAACAACAAAAAATGTAGATTAAGATTCAATGTATGAGATCATCCTATGCACCTGATTTGATCAACATATTCCAAGCATATTCTTAGATAACACAAATCAGTAACTGAATCCAACTAATTTGGCTCTACAACTTGGCATATACCGTTGGACATAGTCATTCAACTCAATCCAATTGATTTGGTTGAGCGGAATACTAAAGCCTAGGTTAGCCTATTTTTCAAGCAATTCACAGTCTCATTCAAAGTGGTTTCATGACCTCATTCAAAAACCTCGCATACGAAGAGCTATACATGACATCACTTTTTTTTATTTTATTAATTAGCATTTTTGTATAGCTATTTATGTAAATATGATAAGAAGTCTTTAGTTATGTGCCCAATCAGCACGATTTGGCACTAATTCTAGTTCAACAAGAGTTTAATTGGAACAAATAAATTTGAATCGAGTCAAACACAAATAGACGATTTGTTTACACCCATACTCATGATTGAAAAGTACTCGAATTAAATTTGAACTTAAAATAAATTAATATTCAAATAAAATTTGAATTATTATTGGAACAATATTTGAATAATTTATTATTTTATTTTATTTTTTTAAAAAAAATACATTTTTAAATATATTTTAAATAAAATCATTGAGAAAGATATTTGACTAAATCATAGATATTATGAGGAGCGATTATTGCGTGTGGAGAGCGCACGCAGAGCTGCGTGCGCTCTGATCACAGCCGCGCATCGCGGCTGTATGCACGACTGTGATGGAAGAGCACAAGGAACTCTGAATAATTAGACTATTATGGGGTAGATAAATTCTAATTTAAGTGAGCCATAAAAAATTAATATAAAAAAAAGGACAAAATAAAAGTCATTGAAAGGCTCTTCACCCAATTAGGAAGACTTTTGGCGTTGATTTGTGTGGAAAAAGAACATTATTATTGGCTATTGCGGGCCCACATCGACATACCGCTATCGAAAATGCCGCTATCTCACTATAGATGTGGCCCACCTCGGGACCATTTTCCTTCGATGGGTACCTTTGTGGGTGCAATTGACGTGCTGATGATAAAATGCTATTTTTTTGTAAATTAATTTTTAAACTTTACTTGGATGCCTCACCCTTCTTAAATATTTACATATCTAAATCTAAATTTTCCGTATTTACTCTCACTAGGTCAATTTTACAACGGTCGACAGTGCACGACGACGGTCGACGTGGTCGATGGCGATTGGTTGGGATCCTCGACGGTCGGCAGTGGTGGTCAGAGGTTGGTTGTGGTCGACGACGATTGGTGGTGTACAACTACAGTTGGCCGATGGGGTCGTACTTCAGCTCCTTCTCGAAGCCTCAAGTTTTTCCCAAAGCTTCAGCTCCCCCTCATAAGAGGGGAGGGACTCTATTTATAGTGTTATGGCTGCAATTAATGCAAGAATATGAACCATTTTGATCGGACGGTCCGGAGAGTTTCCCTCCATCAAACGTTGAATAATGGACTTTTTGGTGTCTTAATGATGTAGGAATTGAGTGATCTTGGGATCGTTGGATTCGTCTTGTTGAAACACTCGATTTGAGTGTAGACTTGCTAGTGTCAACATCTATTTAAATTTTCAAATGTGTCCAAAATCGTTCAAAAGTGGTTTAATAACTTGATTGGACTCGGATCTAACTAGTTTTTATATCATTAAGTCCATCTCATCGAGCCGGTCAATTTGACTATAAGTTTGCAGAAATCAGAGCTCTGGATGGTTTTTTATCAAGAGTTAAACATTTATTATTCAAAATATTATCTCGAGGTATGTGTCATACATCGAGATTCATGCAAGAAAATGAAAATTTGTTGGTAGCGAATCAATATGTAATTGCCTTAAGGTGCCCCTTGGGAAGGAGAAAATATTACGTCCAGACGTGAGTTCAGTTCGGACACTGCACGTTCGAATGATCAATTATCGGCTGCTATCGGCGGCGATGTGGCGAACAGTGGTTGGGAGTTAGGGCGTGCGGACTTTCAGATGAAATATCTTTCCCCAGAAAAAGAAAGGGAGAAAAATAAGTTGCAATAAAATTAAAAAAAAATGTGCATAATCTTTTGAAGAGTAGATAGAGAATTCATTTTATAATCACTAATTTACAATACTATTATAATTAAAGCTAAATATTCTTAAAAATTTAAAAATTAATATCATTTTAAAAATTATTATTGATAAATTCTCAATCTTATTTTAAAAATAATTTTACTGCAAAGATAATTGTATTTAGGCACGGAATCATAGTCGATGACTTCTACGCTATTGACTGTTGGGTCAACACTGACGGCTTGATTTTGCCGTTAAGGGCTTCTGGAGGCAATATAATTTTGCACGTGGGCAGATTTTTAATGGAGGATTTACATATTTACCCTCACAAATTTTTTATATTATTTATTTATTTTCCACTTTAATTTTAATTTTTTTATTTGTAACATTTTATTTGTAACATTCAACTTGGTCATAAATTTATTAAGATTTATTATTTTGATTCATTAACAAAAAATTTATTGCATCTATATCATGGATTTAAACCTATCTTATGAGATCCAATTTCGTTCTATCCAAATTAGAGGACTAAATATGTCGAGTCGAGCAAGAGCCACTCTCAATCAGAACTTGAGTTCGATTACTTGATCGTGTTTGAGCTCGATCTTGAGCTTAATTCCATGAATTCTAACTCGCTCATGAGTGTTATAAAAATTTGTTGTGATAGAGTAATAAATTATCGTCGTAGCTTCGCAAAGAGAACCCAACACATACTCAGTTAATAAAAAGTGAATGATAATAAGAATACAGGCTTTTAGTGGAAAATCCGGAGAGGGAAAAAACCGTGGGGTTTAGCTTAGTTGAAACGTTTGAGGCTGATTTGAGATTCGCATATTAGCTCATCAAACTTACCTCATGAGTCTTATTTACTCAGTTACTACTCTATATCAGAAGGAAATATCCCGTCCGGTCATCGCACGTCTGGAAGGTCAACCAATAGCGGCCAAGTCGCCAACTACCGTCTGGACGTGCGAACTTCCAGACGTAATATTTCTTTCTATATTAGTGGGCCAATTTGTCATAATAAAGTTAACTTCTTATAATAAAGTTTGTTTTTAGTGTTACATTTAAATATTTTGTCCGTTGACGGATGACTTGCAAGTAGTCCCATACTTTGCATCTGATTTAACTTTTAATGTATAGATATAAAAAAATGCATCATTTGTGCACGTCATGGAGTCGACGAAGACCTCATCCAATAATTAATGACTTCTAGAAACAAGTTATAAATTTGTGCGAGTGATTTATGATTTAATATTTATGTATTTACTTGTCTTACAATTAGGGCTGTCAATTTGGCTCGTCGTATGTGAACAGCTCGTGTTCAGCTCGTTAAATAACTTGTGTTCGGCTCGTTTGTTAAGCCTAATGAGCCGAACACGAACAAATTTTTAAGCTCGAAATGTAAACGAGCCGAACACGAACAACAATTT
>NW_018164496.1:2798287-2800141 GCF_001263595.1 Phalaenopsis equestris
AACCCCCTGTCCCGGAGCCGATTTCGAACACGAGCTGAACACGAGTCAAGTCTGAGCTCGCTCAAGCTCGGCTCGTTTAGAGCCCTACTTACAATTGATGTTTTGCTTGTATAGCTCTTTGTTGTTATAAATCTTTGAATGAAAGGTATACTTCAGTTCTACAAAGTTAATAAAAATGATATTTTTGGTTTGATGCTAAAGGCTTGTGTGTGATGCATGCAATAGAGGGATTTTGAGGTTGAATGTGCAAATATATAAGAATTGTGTGATATATTCGTGAATGCCACAAAAAAAAAAGTCTAATTATGGCCCATTTGGGGCTGTATCACGTTCGCGAACGCAACGTCATTGAGCGGGTGCATTTGTACTGGCGGTGTGTTGTGGTATTGTAATTTTTTTAGTTTGATAAAAATTTATTTTATTTGTGTTCTCAAAAAATTGCAGCTGAAAGCAGTGTTTTACAACCTGACCTGGCCACCTGTGGTGCTTGTTAGAAACTTGCGGTTTAACTTTTTTTAAAAAAAATTATAATAGCTGGTGCTTGTTAGAAACTTGCGGTTTAACTTTTTTTTTTTAAAATTATAATAGCCACAACAGCTTTTTGAACAACTTGAATGTTGTTTCTTCAAACAACTATATCTGCCCTAAACAGACCTCGTGTTTCCAAGCTTTGACCCCATGGTGTCAAAAAACCCCTACAAATTGCTGTGTTTTGACACCTAACTCCTCTTTATTCCACTGTTCGACTTTGCTGCTACCCAAATTACCCCGCTCCCATTCACTGTTCGCACTCACACCTTTGGCAAATTTGTGTTTTAGGCAACGGTTTGACGTCGCACTTTAGTTTTTCCTATCTAACAAAACTATATTTTGCATGCGTTCTCAAAAAGTTACAACTGAAAAACTTCGTTTTCCCATCAGATCTAACTATCTATGGTGGCTGCTGGAAAGTTACGATCTGACTTTTCTTATAAAAAAAATTAATAACTACCACAGCTTCTTCTTCAACAACTTCACAGTTAACTGCAGAGTCCTTTAATGTTGATCTCTAAATGATTCTCGTAATACACATCTAGACTTACATATCCCATAACAAAACAAACGCAACACGTTGGTGACCTGAGAGAACCTTACCAATTTTTGGGTCTCAACTTAGCTATTATTTTTTAACAAAAGCAACATCTAGCTTCACATTCACATGCATAAAAGCCGATTCCTACATTCACACATCTAACACCTAAACTTTAATTTTACATTTATATCTCTCAAATCTCTTATATATATTTTTTTCAATTCGACTCACCTGCTTAACAAATAAATCGAATAAAAATTATTTAACCGGTGCAAAAAACCTTGTTCACGAACGAGCATTTTTTATTATGATACTCATGAAATATGACACCATGAGAAAGGCAGCAATGGACCCATGTCACCGGAAGTAGCAGAGGAGTTCGCAAAAAAAAAAAAAGTGCATCACCAGCACTGGATTGTTGGCATGCTTCCATGTTAACCTGCCCAAGAGGAAAAAATATAACGTCCGGAAGATGTTTATACGGAAAGCGGCTTCGATGAACTTGGGTTCATCTGAGCCACTCTCCATAAAAACAGACTACGGACATTATGCCGCTTCGTTCGAGAGGCAATTTATCATAGAAACAATTCTTTGTAATGGGCCCATATCTTTTAAAATGTTCTCGAATCATTATTCTCCTTTAATAACATGTTAATTTTCTTGAATCAGTTAAATTGCAACTTCAATTGCATGGATATAATTTCATATGAGGAAAAAATTTATAAATTATAACATTATTTTTTAAATTTTATTTTAAGGTCATGAATACCTTATGTTATAAT
>NW_018164496.1:2800241-2858424 GCF_001263595.1 Phalaenopsis equestris
TGGTGATAACTTTTTGAGAGTCCTAAGCTTCCTTCTGTGAAAATATGCATAAACCATGGGTTGGACACTCTGTTGGGTCTGAATAGGATTCGACACATCCTGAAGATTCAGTTATCCGCATACCATTGCTCTTTTGAGGTGGTGTGACATTGCTTTTGGATTTTGCTGGAGACCTCTGACTTAATCCAGAATAGTTCCTCGCCATGTCCTAGCGGGTGACACCAAAAATAAGTATTCGATCCAGAAAGACACTCTCCCTTCTGAGACCTTCCACACTTGTTGCATTTATTCGCTTTAAACTAAGTGTCTATACTACTAGATTTGGCCTTCTTAACACTAGTATTACCTGACTGGAAGGATTATCTGCCTTGAGAGCCCTGAGGAAACCAATATCCTTATGAATTTCTTCTATTTCAAATGTTTCTCGTCCTTTGTGTAGCCTCCAGATCCAACTCAATCCTCCCAGCTCTCTCCACCAGATAGAATAACATCAATTCCAAGAGGAATCAATGATTGTCTAATCAGATCTCTCAGCCTAAATAAAAGTCGGTGGCACTTTTCCTCTGCATTTGGAATCACCCGAGGTGCATATCTTGAGAGCATAGTAAACTCTATCTCATACTATTAGTAGAGTGTCCACCTTGTACCAATCAGATAAATTTATCTTGCATTTGTCCTCCGACAGTACGAACTAGTCTCTAAAAGTGTCCACAAACTCGTCCCACTGAATCATGTGAATGGTTTTATCCCCATATTTTTCTTGCACTTGATCCCGTCACCATCTCTCAGCCTCTTTTACTATTGCAAATGTGGTCAGTGTAAACATCCTCTCCGAAGAACAAGATAATCCATCTAAGATCTTTTCTACTCTCAGTAGGCAATTTTCAACATTCACCGGGCCTCCTCATTTTGTGAAGAAAGGTGGTCATATATCCTGAAATAATTGCAAGTTCTTATCCATTTGACCTACACTGGAACTGGCTTCAGCGTGAGAGTTTTGAATCAAATGCGTTATTGCAGTCATCATCTCAGTAAATGTATATGTATTCAAATTAATCTGTGCAGTGCATCAACTTATACAATATCATCTTTAATTTTTGCCCTCTAATTTTTTTATTTTTGAAATAACATAATAAAAATTATAATTAAGCATAATTTAACCCTTTATTAATATCCTTATGAATTAATTTAATCATCATAATGACTCTTTTAGATAATGATCCAACTTAATTGCTTTGATATCACTTTTGTCACCATCCAGCCTGATAAATTAGAATTAACCAAGTTTGGAACTGCAAATCAGACGATGAAAACATTTAAATAACTATTCAAATATTTATAAAATCTTCTAATCTATAAAAGAACCACTAAAATCTACAGAGTGCGATAAAAATAAATCATCCAAAAACATCATCTAATGACAACATCTCAAGTCAATACTGAACAATATATCAATATCTGAAGGAAACTATAAAAAAAAACCACAACCATAATATCTAGCAAGAGTGATTTTTCGCTTGTAAAAGAAGTCTCTCCTATATATAATTTTTTTTTCTTAAAAGAGAATTACTTTCAACAGTAAGTTTGACTCATTGAGTAATTATAATATTTATATGCATTAAATTATTATGTTAATGCTATGCAAGAATGATCGAAGAAATGCAGTTCATTTATTAATAAAACTTTATCTTTCATGTTAAATTTATTGATTACTATTTCACTTTAAGTATTTACCATTTTAACCTTTTTAAAAGTTATAATAGAATTATCATCACATCAGAAGGTATCATAAAATATGTATCCGAATGTATCCTAAATAATATATCCGAATGTATTCTCAAATGACACCTGAAGTACACCTCAAACTGCACTCGAATGTACACCTTTACCATTTGTTTAAAGTGTACGAGTACATTGCTTCCCTTGTCAGTACTATCTGGAGGTAATTCTGAATGAGTTAAACGTTTACATTTTATTTCCTTTAAATTATCTTCTTCTTTAAAAAATAAACATTAAACATTCCTCTTTCTCTTTTCTCATCTCATTTTCTTGCACTTTCAAGCTTACAAAATGCATATAATTATAGAATGATTCATAAAGCATTACATAAGTTCTTTATTAAATATGCATTAATTTAATACATATAAGAAAATATACTCATTTTTGCTTAAAAGTCTTTTGAAAAAGTTCAACTCTTTACCTTACTTCAACTAACACCTAAAACAATTAAATGTGCATGATTATAAGAATCTCATTCTAAAAGAAAGACTTACATATATCTAATGACATAATTGAGTTGTCACATATAAATTAATTAGAAAATTCCATACTTCAAAATTTGGCTTCCTTCCTTGCACAAATTTTCTTTCATACCCTCATTTTCAAAATTATATTTCCCTTATCTCAAGTACTTTCTGATTTCAAATACATTCACCATTGAATGAACTTAAATATGTATATAGAATTCATTACTTAAATTAATATAACTCAAACTTAACTTACCAATAATTGATTGACTCGATAGCCATTCTCACGCAATCTTCCACTAACAATGTCGGTTATAAATTCATATATTTTAATTGTTAATATCGTAACCTATTTAATAAATAAAATTTATATAATTAAAACTTAAAAGATTCAAATGACTTAACATAAGCTTCGGTCTTAAGTTCGTAACATGTACGAGCCCTCTTCCCCTCTTCCTTCTCTCGGTCTAGAGTCGATGCACAACAACACTTGCATTGTCTTCCCCTCTTATTGCCACATGTGAGCACCGCAAGGGCTTGGACTCGTCCTCTTCTTCTTCTACGCAGGACTCGATGCGGATTAACTTCACACGTAGGGCATGAGCTTCGGCTTTTGGTTCGATCCAAAGCCACTCACGCAAATCCTTCCTCCTCTTCCTTTGCACGCGCAAAGATAGCAGCAAAGCCGCTTGACTAAGGCACGAATTTTTCCTTCTCCTTCGGCTTATTCTTCTTGTTCTTTTTCGTTCCTCTTCGTCATCGCTCGAATAAGAAGCAGCGAGGCTAATCAAGTGCGTAAGTATTGCACGGCAAGGAAAACTACACAAACCTTTCTTTTTCGGCTTCCTTCTTATCTTCTTCTCTCACAAGCTAGCCGAGAATTTAGAGCTCGAAACGAACTTTCCTTCCTTCTTCCTTCTCTGATTCTTCTCTCGCTTTCCCTTTCATTTCATTTTTGAAATGAAGATAGACTCCTGAATGAAAATCCCTCTCTTGACTCATTAAGCTTAACGGTAGCGACGGTTAACCCACAAACCGATTAGATTTTTATTTTCCTTATTTATTTTTTATTATTTTTAACTTTCTCTTATTACATTGTTGACCGAATCCTTCTCTATGAAGGGGATATCTCAAACAAATAATATATTATCACTTGAAATAAACTTTGGAGTTTGTTCTTAGAATTATGGAAGTCTTCATTCCATGTTCTTATGCATGGAGGCAATTTCTCTTGTTGGGTTGTGCAACTCCAACTTTAATAGCACTTCCCCATTCCCCCTTCCCCCCACATCTCTCTCTGTATTGCTGCAATCATTTGCCAATAAAGTTCTCTCTTTTCCATAATAGATATGCCACAATTGCATGTTCATTCTTTATATTATCGTGTATTGCTGCAATCATTTTCCAATAAAGTTGTCTCTTTTAATATATATGCTACAATGTTGTTTTGCGTAGAAAATGTACGAACAACATAGCAGAAAGCCTTTCCAACTGTAACCTCATTTCCATTTGTCGCATGCTTCAACAGCAAGGATTTTTTCCTCATTTCTGGGAGTAATTTAGCCATGTGATGCCGATCCTTGCTCGCTTCTTCACTGCTTATATATATCTCTGTGTGTGTGTGTGTGTGTGTGCCGGGTACCCCGGTCTGGGATGCCGATCCTTGCTCGCTTCTTCACTGCTTATATTTATCTGTGTGTGTGTGTGTGTGTGTGTATGTGTGCCGGGTACCCCGGTCTGATGGTTGACATCCACAATATAAGACCCCCTAAGGTCGGGGGTTCGAATCCCCTCTGACACAGTTAGCCTTGAGGAGGTGGTACATGAATTGTTAGACATATTAGAGATAGCTGGAGACTAGAATAATAGACTCTGGTCATTCTTTTATATAAATATACGTACAAAGACAGTTGACCTTGAGGAGTTGGTACGTCATATTATTTTAATTGAAATTACATTTTTATTTTCAGTGGGCCCAGCCAAAGGGATGAAATACTTCTGGATCACTGATTCATGCCCTCTCACCGTCAAAGAGGTCAAAGGCATCCCTCCTTTTGAAGTTCTTAGCCTTGCGGGCTCCATTGCTGATGCTCTTCAGGTATAGCTACACGAAAGCCGAGCAGCATTTGTCAGCTTTAAAGTTCGTGCTATTACTCATTCCTATGTAAACTAAATATTCATACGCATCATGTAATTGCACAAAAGTTCTTGGTTCTTATAAATCATTTCTGTAGCTTTGTATGCAGAAATTCATGCGGTATACGATCTTCACCGTCAATCATCTTTTTTTTTTTTAAATAAAAAATAAAAATAGGGCCCACCGAAATACCCCTTGCCCTGATGAACGGTGGAGATTAGACAGCATATGCATTTCTGCATATGCTGTCCGTATCGAATTATTTTTCCAACGATGAATAGTTTCTTATATAACTATTTGTTAAAATATAAGCTAAATGTAATGTTTTTGTGATTTGAACACTAGGGTGATGTATTTGTAAATATAATATTTAGTTGCTAGGTGTGTAATTGCCTTTTGCCATTTAAATGTCTTCAAAATAAAATGTAGATGTTCTCTAGAAAATTTTTTTAATTTTTAATATCAAGATCACTTGTGCCAATTGTTGTTACTAGAGCTGTAAACGAGCCGAGATTGAGCGAGCTCAGGCTTAGTTCGTGTTTGGCTCGTTCGAAAAAACTCGTGTTCGAAATTGACTCATGAATAGTGTGTTCATGTTCGGCTCGAAATTGACTCGTAAAAATTAAATTGGAAAAAAATAGATGTGAAGTGTGAGATTCGAACGTGGATTAAATGCATACAAAAGAAGGTATTAACCACAATACCACACGAGCTGTTATAATTTAAACTTAGGTATAAGTATATGTAATATATAATTATATAAATAATACACGTAATATATTATCATATAAATAATTATATAATTTTCTTACATCGAGCTAAAATGAGCCGAACACGAGCGAACGAAGAGTTGTTCGTGTTCGGCTTGTTTACAATTCGAGCTTCAAAAACTTCTTGTGTTCGGCTCGTTTACTTAACGAACGAGTCAAACACGAGCTACATATTAAAACACGAGCTAAATATTGAGCCGAACACGAGCTGTTCGCGAACAACGAGCGTTTTTGACTGCCCTAGTTGTACCACCATATATATGAAAAAATAATTATATTTTTATTTTTGTTGTGGACTAATCTGTAATAATTTGGGTTGGATCTAAATGAATCATAACGATAGATGCCATGCTATCACATATAATACCTATGAATTAAAATCTTCTATAAAGGATTTTACACATTGTTTGACCCTTGTCTTCCTCCCTCTTCCTCCCAACCGCCTTCAAATGATTCAGCTCTTCTAAATTTGTAAATTTGTTTTTTAATAGGGTTTACTAAATCCTAAAAATTTGAAAACACATTCCTCGGCATTTGGTTATCACGTCACGGCGGCGTTTCTTAAGAACATTGTAAAAATGCGACCGCGCCTCTCTCGACCCTCTCCCTCGATTCTTCTGTCCTTGGTGGATACCCTACGTGGATTCATGGCTCCGACAACTATTCTCGGTTGTGAGTGGGTATTCCGGTGGCGCTTTACAATCAGTCTTCTTCCTCCCCCGCTCTTTCCTAGCACTCTGATTTTTGGAGATGGTTCTTATAAATCATTTCTGTAGCTTTGTATGCAAAAATTCATACGTTGTACGATCTTCACCGTCAATCATCCTTTTTTTTTAAATAAAAAATAAAAATGGGGCCCACCGAAATACCCCCTTGCCCTGATGAACGGTGGAGATTAGACAGCGTATGCATTTCTGCATATATTGTCCGTATGGAATTATTTTTCCAACGATGGATAGTTTCTTATATAACTATTTGTTAAAATATAAGCTAAATGTAATGTTTATGTGATTTGAACACTAGGGTGATATATTTGTAAATATAATATTTAGTTGCTAGATATGTAATTGCCTTTTGCCATTTAAATGTTTTCAAAATAAAATGTAGATGTTCTCTAGTTTTTTTTTTTTTTTTAATTTTTAATATCAAGATCACTTGTGCCAATTGTTGTTACTAGAGCCGTAAACGAACCGAGAGCGAGCTCAGGTTTAGTTCGTGTTTGGCTCGTACGAAATCAGCTCGTGTTCGAAATTGACTCGTGAATAGTGTGTTCATGTTCGGCTCGAAATTGACTCGTAAAAATTAAATTGGAAAAAAATAGATGTGAAGTGTGAGATTCGAATGTGGACCAAATGTATACAAAAGAAGGTATTAATCACAATACTACACGAGTTGTTATAATTTAAACTTAGATATAAATATATATAATATATAATTATATAAATAATACACGTAATATTTTTTCATATAAATAATTATATAATTTTTTTATATCGAGCTAAAACAAGCCGAACACGAGCGAACTAAGATCTGTCCGTGTTCGGCTCGTTTACAATTCGAGCTTCAAAAACTTCTCGTGTTCGACTCGTTTACTTAACGAACGAGCCAAATACAAGCTACATAATAAGCCGAATACGAACAGTTCGCGAACAACGCTTGCGTTTTAGACCGCCCTAGTTGTTACCACCATATATAACAAAAAAAATAATTTTACATTTCAACCCAATTTAAGATTCTAGCAGCAAAGTCCACTTTAACAAAAAAAATTATATTGATTGCACCAATGTGGTGCAATTATATTTTTATTTTTGTTGTGGACTAATCTGTAATAATTTGGGTTGGATCTAAATGAATCATAACGATAGATGCCATGCTATCACATATAATACCTATGAATTAAAATCTTCTATAAAGGATTTTACACATTGTTTGACCCTTGTCTTCCTCCCTCTTCCTCCCAACCGCCTTCAAATGATTCAGCTCTTCTAAATTTGTAAATTTGTTTTTTAATAGGGTTTACTAAATCCTAAAAATTTGAAAACACATTCCTCGGCGTTTGGTTATCATGTCGCGGCGGCGTTTCTTAAAAAGATCGTAAAAATGCGACTGCGGGTTCGACCTTACAGCCCGCATTTATGCCCCCCTCACCTGCGGGTAATTTTATGCCGCGACCTCCTCTCTCGACCCTCTTCCTCTCCCTCTCCCGCGATTCTTCTGTCGTTGGTGGATACCCTCCGTGGATTCATGGCTCTGACAATTATTCTCTGTTGTAAGTGGGTATTCCGATGACGCTTTACTGTCAGCCTTCTTCCTCCCCCGCTCTTTCCTAGCACTCCGATTTTGGAGGGATCTATTCATCCATTCATCTCGAGTGGTGTCACCTCATATCACATGCCCTTGAGCGCCGAAATCTCTGGTACAGATCCATGAGCAAATGATGAGATTCGATTGTCTATAACGATGTGGAGATTTGTCGATCATCAAAATATATTATATATTTTCAATTTATAAAATAAATTTTAATAGTTATTTAGATTAGTTTTTAGAATAAGATTTCTAACTCCTTTATTTCAGTTCGAGTTGGAGCATCTTATATCCTATAAAATAATTAGAGATTAATTGAGAAAAAAAAGGCATGGAATGAGAAATTTAGAACTGATGATTTTGCCCACATTTTTAGTATTTTGTAAAATTCAATGAGTTATGAAACTTGCACAAGCCCATGAAATTTGAATGACAATATATAATATAAATTTGAATTACATATTTTAACTAAGTAATGTTTCAATTACATTGGAGGCCCAATTTTATTCCATCTTTTTTCTTTTAAGAACATTTGTCATCAAATGCCTTTGTCCATCATAATGAGTGAATTAGTAGCACTTTTGACGCTGTAATAGTAAGCTAATTATCTCTTATAACTTTATTTTGAAATATGTTTAGGGTAATAATAGTCTATTAAGGGTGTGTTTTGGGTGGGGGCGGTGTGGTGCCGTACCACAATTTTTTATGTTTAGCAAAATTGTGTTTTGTCTGCATTCTCAAAAAACTGTATTTAAAAGTTACGTTTTCCCATCAGATTTGACTATCTATGATAACTGCTAGAAAGCTGAGGTTTGTCTTAAGAAAAAAATCGTAATAGCCTCCACAACTTTTTAAAAAATATAATCTTCTTCAGTAGTTTCACAATTGTTTCTTCAAATAGCTGCAGCTGCCCCAAACAGAGCCTTACTCTTGAAATCTCTATTAAATTGAATTTATTTTGCCTGATTTTGTTGGAAATGATTATATACAAGACATTCTTAGTTTGGATTATTCTTTTTATAAAAATCACATATAAGAGCTTAAATACAATTTTAGTTTAATAAAATATAATTGCATTTAAAATAAAAAATTGAACCTAGTTAAAAATAACTAAAATGTAAACTAATGTCAGAAATTGAGTAAATAAGAATTCAATGGTTTTTTTTGTTACCAAGAATAATTCAAGTTAATTTTTTTTAATCATTTAATTAAAG
Source organism: Phalaenopsis equestris (assembly GCF_001263595.1). Classification (NCBI taxonomy): domain Eukaryota; kingdom Viridiplantae; phylum Streptophyta; class Magnoliopsida; order Asparagales; family Orchidaceae; genus Phalaenopsis; species Phalaenopsis equestris. Next base: position 2,808,913 of record NW_018164496.1, read on the forward strand.
TTTAATTTATATGTAGAAGGCCCACAAATAGAAACCAATCACAAACATTTCTCAAAAATTAATTATATATTTCATCAAACAAGTTTACTACATTTTGCATAAACTAAGGGTCCGTTTGGGGCAGCTTGTGAAACGACGCGCGGCCCGTGTTTCATTTAAAAACCCAAACACAATTTCGGATAAACTAGTGAAACGCGCGAATCAAAAGGTACGGCCCGTTTTCAAAACGCCACCTACACTTATAAACTACCCCAAACGGACCCTAAGTTTCATCCAAAGTCATTAATCAAGAGGAATCATAATTTCTAAATGAGTTTCAAAGAACATCCCTATCTTATTACATTTTCATTGTAAATGAATCTTGTGCTAACAAGCAAAATCATGATTATATTTCAACACATCATGCCCAAAATAGCAGGAAACTGAGAAGAATACTTTATTTATAACAATGCCTACATTTCGAATTATATGACATAAAATGGAAAAAACAAACTGTTATTTTCTTCATATTTAACAGTCTATGCTAGCATAAATCAGGCAGGAAATACAAAATAGACACTTAACAACTCTTTCATATTGCTCAACAGTTGACATAAACAGCAAACACTCTGAAGAACAATGCGCAGTTGGATCCAATTAAAAAAGTTAATTTTGGCTGCTGCTAATCCAGCAGAACAATGAAGCTTCTTCATCTTTCAACTTTAGTTGGCTTATCAAATGCCATTCTTTTGTTCAATTTGTATCTTACCATTCTGAGGATCTTGTAGAACCAGAAAGCACTCACCAGCTGCAACCCCAATGCCATCATCTGATGAAAACAAAAAACAAGTATTATGTTCCAATCTGACTTAAGGGTGCGTTTGAGACAGCTTGTGCTTATCCGGAAACGCAGACCGCGGGTTCAATCTGCGTTCCTCGTTTATTGTAAAAAATAAACTGAGTTTTCAGATAAGCTCCTCAAATGCAGTTTCCAAGCGGATAAGCTGCCCAGAACGGTTGAAAATCTCATAAAATTCTATAGTTTCATATGTCAATATTCTAAGTTCCCTCTCTTCTCAACTCTTCTCTGCATCTCCTCTCTCTTCCTCTAATATTCTAAGTTGCCTTCAGAACAACATAAAGAGTACAATAAGAAAATCTGAAAGGAAAAATGGCCCAAGTCATGGGTCCGGATTTGTACCTTGACAAGAATGGGATTCTCTGCCGTCAAAGTTAAGTAAGTGAGGTATGGTCCTCCAACCATTCTTGCCAGGGAGAAGATGACTGCAAAGAGAATCTGCAACAAAAATAGAAAAACTCACTCTCTTGATATCCAAAAGAAACTAAAACCATACTATTTTATTCATGATACTTACATCAAATGCTAAATTAAGGTCTGTATCTTTGCAACCCAGTTCTTTAAGAATCTCCCTCATGTGCAAAAAAGGACTGGATATCTCAGTGATCCATAAGGTAGCAACCATTTCAGATCCACACTTGAAATTATACAAAAAAAAAAAAAAAAGAATAATGAAAAAGCACACAACCAACTAAAAATTAGACCAGATAGAGATTCATTTCTGATGTTGATCTAATTGATCCCATACTCTTTCATAGACAAGGCCTGATCCAATGCCAACTATGCTTATGGCATGATGCACCGTGTTGTCGATACTCGCTTGTTTCTCGAATTGGCAGCAAACCAAATCATAGATCAGATATGAAAGAGAGACTGCTAGTATTTTCATCTGCATCAAGTTGTGATGTCAGTCTTCAAAATTTGCTTCTATACTATAAGCATTGTGGTTTATTTTGTTGGAAATAAATGATATGAAAATCTACAAACTTCAATTTTAATGCCAATCAGCACATATTGAAGATTCAATATTGCTTATTAAAAGTATTTGGCTTCTAAAAGCTCTCTCCAAGCATGAATAAGTGTTCTAACAAACTGAAATCTTCTGAAAGTTGAATTTTTTCAAAAATATTGAAGATTCACTACCTGTAAGTGAGAAGATTTTGATGCCAGAGGGCAAACTGGACAGCTCCAATCCTGCACGGAAGTGATAGACAATGAGACAGCAAGCAGGGCATGGATTGTGGAGACGATTCTGTTGCAGAAGTTGAAGGAAGAGCTCCTCTAACGATTATGAAAGTTGTAGCCCAAAAAACAACTCCAGAAAAAATCCAGTTCAGTATGTAATCCTCCATCTAATTTGAGCTTTCAGGAAACAGATGGTGCTGCTGCTAAAAAGAAAAGGCTGTTTTAATATTGCTTAATTAATTTTGGCATTAACTGAGATATAGTATAGATTTCATATTTTTTTAATGTATAAATTAAAATAATTCATTAATAATTTGAATGTCCAGGTAGATAGCCGTTGGCCACCAAGCCCTTCTTAATGGAAGTCGCTGAACAACCATTGAATGCAATACTTGTCATTATTCAATAAACTGTTCATATACAATTATTGCCTCTCAGCCCTCTTCAAATCCTTTATATTCTTTAGAAAAGTGGAGAATTAAAGAAATGCAAATAAACATTCTTACAAGCAAATCAAATAAACATGGGAAGACATCGGATGTTGAGACCCAATAAAGAGTCTGTTTGGCGCAGTTGCGCTATCTCAGAAAGCAGCTGGAGCTGACAATCTGTTTGGTGCAGCTGTGAGACAGCTGTTTCTGAAAAAAAAAGACCATGTTGCCCCTGTTTGTTAAAATTGTTCATAAATTTTATATATTAAATTGATTAATATATGTAAATATATAAAAGTAATGTTGCGGCCCGCTTTCTGTCCGTTTCCCGAAATTTGTGTCACATAGTTACGAACCAAACAGTAAATTTTTGCCAAAAGTTGCGGCAAATGACCGCACCGCACCTATAAAGTCCTCCCAAACAGACCCAAAATCTCCTATTGAGGCTCCATTCAGAAAACTTGAATCAACTAAGGAACTCTTAAATCAAAACAACAATGACAGGATCGAGAAAGCCATCAACCAATCAACACCACATGGGTGAACTCGAGGAGAAATTATTCTGTCTGGATTCCGCACGTCCGGATGGTCAACCACCGGCCATCACGTTGTCACACACATCATCAACGGCAACGTGGCGGTTCGTGGTTGACCGCCCGGACTTATAGACATCTAGACAGAATATTTTTCTGGACATCACAACAATTCGATTCTAGAAGGGACGGGAAAGCCAACACAACTTATGGATAACACCCTGGGGAAATGAATTGGCAGTAGCGCCACCCAAAATGAATTATAATATACATCTCAGCTCGTAACAGCCATACAATGACCCCAAAATCAATAAATAGAAAATACTTGCAAAGATTGAGATGCCAAAAGTTAAGACCAGAGATCGGTTGAGCCCCAGGAGCCTAACTGGATCCATCATTGCATCCAAAACCAACAAAACCAAAACTCAAGAAATAGCATGATAAACATGCGAATCTAAATTGTTAAAATTTTTCATTTTATTTTTAATTAACAAGATACATGTAATGAGCACAAGATAAATTTTTGGGGGGGCACTTACATACATAGCACACAATTCTCATGTATTTACATATCGCACGCCTAACCTTTTCATATTTACACTTGTACCGCTCAAATCTTTAATATCACATCAAACATAACACTGTTACCGCTCTTTAAAAGTGAAATACATCTTTTCATGCATAAGTTTAAAGCACCAAAGTGCAACGTCCAACGTATGTAAATTTGAAAGTTTAGATGTGAGATATATAAATACATAAGAATTGTGTGCCGCATATGTAAACTTCCATGAAGTTTTTTATTAGCTTGCCGTCGTTTTTCCTGCATTAAAATATTCATTACTGATGCAGATATGAAGAGAGAGATTCTTTTGCCACACAATCCGAGCATTTATGTTTTGGAAAGCTATCGGTAAACCACCGATCAAAGAGAAGGCTTTGTTCCTATTGGAGTTAAACCCCAAGGATCTGCAACCCATGTTGAAACAACAGTATTCTCATTTTACACATATAACAACTGGTCTGAATTTTTTGCCAGCTTAAACTTTTAGAAATTTACACACTTAACCACACAATATCCCCTTTTCTTGTAACTTATAGTGGGGAAGAATTCTGAAGTGGGGCTTAAGAGGATTTTGTCTGGTCTTCTATGATTCTACTTAGCACTATGATTATATATATATCCTGGTCTGTTGGTTGGCATTCTTGGTGTAAGAACCTTCTAGTCGAGGGTTCGAATACACCTCTGGTGATGTGAGCCTTAAAGAGGATGGAGACATGATATGTATATAAGATTTGGAGTTTTATGGAATTTTAAAGGTTCTAATATTGAATAGGTATTGGAATGTCTAGACTAGTATAAATTAGGCTAGTTTGGACAGATTTTGAAGAAGTTTTTAGGAAAGTGGTTTAAAGTTGAGGTAGTTGCCTTACAATTATGGATTTATGATCTGGAGTTGATGGTTAAGTTTGAAGAAGTTAATGTAGGTTTCAAAGGGAAAATAATAAGGCTAGGTTCCGGGCTTGTCTAGCTTAGCCTAAGACTTTTAAGGGGATCTTTAGAGCGGGTTTGAGAGTAGGGTTGAGTAGAGGATGGTATTTTAGAAATCTAAGGGTGTTGAGATGATGTTAATAGGAAGGTACTAAGACTTAAGATAATAACAAAAATAAAAGTAAAGATAGAGCGGGGAAAAGTAACTAATCTCACCAATGAAAAGACACACTTGAAGCTACTAAGCACCCAAAAAAAGAGAGAAAGTTTCACTTAAATTTTCATTTGATAACGGGAATAAATCATTAAATGTCAACTTTATTTATAGGAATTACAATGATAAATAAATCAAAAAATTAAGGAGAAAATTTAAAACGAATGGTAGTTGATCAATAATAATGAAAGATTTCCTAATTTATTATTATTACTATTTTATGACCAATGATACAAATCTTCAAATTGAAAATTCAATTTTTTTTTAAAAATTAAAATTAAAAAAGACCTCTGAATTTAGTGATCTTGAGCTCATTGATTCATTTTATTGAGACGCTTGATTTGACAAAAAAACTATTCAGATTCGGAATTTGTTTGATACTTCACTTAAGCATCGAAACCTTCCCAAAGTGTCTTAAGCGACCTGATTCCAGCCTGAATTGTCTCGAATTTGATCAATTCTTGTGTCAAATGATTTATCTCGTCGAGTCAATCAGTTTAACTATAGGTCCAAATAATTTTTAATTACAGTTTGAACGATTCTTGCCTGAAAATTGCTTCGAAATCCCCGCTGCTCGCCTCAAAATTCCTGCCAAATGATAAACTGTTGAAGACGTGTCAAGAAGTGTATGCAGGAGCTGAGAAAGGTGAAACAATGTTGGTCAGTGTTTGCAATTGAAAATATTTAGGAATTGAGATATATGCATAACAAGGGCAATTTTTGCAAAGGATTTTTTGGCTCATTTCTTCAAATAAATAAATAATGAGAATACTTTCTTAATATATGTATTACGAGAAATAAAGTTAAGATTTTATTTTTTTGCCAAATATAAAAATGATAAATAAGGTAAAAAAAATGATTCAAAGGGACTTGTAGAAAAAAGTAATGATAGTGTATATATATGCATATACACTATCAAGACATCAACCAATTAAGACATCTGACAATCAAGACATCTGCCAATCCTTTATTTAAAGGTAATGCTCGACACCAGGGATTCAGGGCTCGTTCGGGGCAGCTTATAAGTGTGGGGACGTTTTTAAAAGTGCCGCGGTACCGTTTGGATCACGGGTTTTGCTCGCTCATCCAAAAATATTGTTCTATTTTTACACTAAACACAGGTCGCGAGTTGAACCCCGTGATTGACCTGCGGGCCTTATTTCAAGATAAATTATTTATTCTGAAATTCATAAGCTGCCCCAAAATCACCCTGAATCTCATGGCTTAACAATACCTGATATTAGCCCATAATACCTCACAGTTATGACAAAAGTCAAATGGAAGTCAGCAATATAGTCTTTTGATGTCTTGATTGGCTTTTAGTCCGATGGAATGGGAACCGCAGCGAGCGGGGTAAGTTAACTCACCCATGGTGACGACACTTAACGCGGAGAGACCGCGGAGCCGCGAAAGCTCTTCGAAGGCTCCTGCACACGCGCTCCGCGGCAAATTAAAGTCTCGAGTTCTTTTGATCTTCGCCTCCTCAACGACCGAGGTCATCGTCTTTCCAAGTAAGATTCTTTCCTCGAGTTTCTCCTTGATCAGAAGCTTTGATTTGCTTGATTATGGAAGATTTTTGGAATTTGAACGCCCTTTTTTCGATAAAATTTGGAAATCGTTTGATAATTTCAGTCGTTTAATCTTATTGTTTTGCTGTTGTCGCAGAAACGTTCGATTTCATGTCTGTTATACGTGAAAAAGTTTAAATTTTGGGTTCATAAAACCCTAAAAAATTTGGTTTTGATCTTTGCTTGGAAATAAACTTTTTGTTATGTTCATCGGAATAATTTTGTTGGATTTTTGCCCTTTGGGGCTATTTGGTAGCCGGAATTAATCGGGATTACGCAATTCTTAGCATAATTTCTGCCGAAGATCGAGGTCGGCGGATTTGGGATTGCTTCAGAAAGTAGGGGGTTTTTTTTTTGCCTTTCTTTCTTTGGATATTTAAGTTAGATATATAGTAGTGAGCTTAACATTGAAGCTGAATAGCGAGCTTTCTCCCAATAACCTCACTGCTCAGCACTCAATTTTCCTTCTTTTTTTTAATTAATTATCGTTTTAAGCTGGTAAAAATTGTTTTTTTAAAGATATATAAGATCTAAATTACATTTCATCACTAATTAAATGACGTTTTGATTTATTTTAGTCTTTTTTTGCTTGTATTATTGAAACATGATTGTCCCTCATGGTGTTGAAACTTGTATGCCCATGGAGCTCATTTGTTGGCAGCTTCCTTTTGCTCTGCTATGAGGTTGAGTTTGTTGGTGAAGAAAATATGATTTAAGTGATTGTTTTTGGTTTGCAAAGAACATGTTGCATGATAATCCCTGTTTTTGCAGTGTGCCCCTTACCCACCGTCCAACTTTTGCATCTACTATTAATTGTTACACTTTCAGTGATTAATAGAATAAAAGTCTTCAAAATACTCATGGTCTAAAGATTTGTTTATGGCAGTTTTCTTATGAATTTGCTTTTCAGAGCCCTGTTACACTTTCATTTACCCATAATTTCTTGCTGTGTTTTAGAAACTTCTGTGATGAGAAATTTCTCATCTCAAAAATCTATTATAATACAGTAAGCAACAAACAAACAACAACAAAACCTTTATCCCACTAAACAAACAAACACTACATGAATCCTTTTTCTCCATTGCGTCCTATTTAGTGTCATATTTCCATTTAATTCTAATAAATTAATATTATGCCCTAAGTTCACCTCTTCCTTTCTAAACATAAGTCGAATCTAAAACATCTACTCTTTCTATTAGAATATAGTAACTACAAAAAATTGATGTTCAATTTTTTCCAGAAAAAATAATACGCATAGCAGCATTAAAAATATTATTTCTCACAATAGACTACATCTGCCATTACAAAAAGCTATGACTATCCCACTTGTAACCTACATTGTTAATTTGCTTATATCTCACTTCTTATAAAGCTTTGAGATATTAGAGGACTTTCCTTTTGAAGCTGAAAGCTGGTTTGAATGCTTTCAATCACACTCCCATATACTAGCTTCATGACTATAAATTTGCACCATTGTCTATTTCACTTTAAAGCTGAGCCTTATTACTTTCTGTGTGAGTTTGAAATACAGAAAGTCTACTTCCATTTAACATTATAAATTCAGAAATGTTTGATTTCTTGAAAGTTAAGAGTTTATCATTGTCATTTTCATAAACATGAGTTTGTAGGTTGAATAATATTTTCTAAGGAGTTGTTTTTTTATTTTAGTTGGCAGAAGACTTTATGCATAATATATCATTTTTGTTCGGACGCCATTGTGCTACTTTGTCTCTAGTTTTTAATTTCATAAGTGCCGCCAATTACCAGAATAAGAAATCATCAAAGATTTGAATATGAATTCTCTCAGATGTCTCTTTTTGATATAAAGCTCATGATAGTACTTGTTTTCCTTGCAAATTTCCAGGTCCTTTAAATTGATGTTCAATTTTTTCCAGAAAAAATAATACGCATAGCAGCATTAAAAATGTCATATTTCCATTTAATTCTAATAAATTAATATTACGCCCAAGTCTTCCGAGGTCCACCTCTTGTTCACCTCTTCCTTTCTAAACATAAGTCGAATCTAAAACATCTACTCTTTCTATTAGAATATAGTAACTACAAAAAATTGATGTTCAATTTTTTCCAGAAAAAATAATACACACAGCAGCAGCATTAAAAAAATTATTTCTCACAATAGACTACATCTGCCATTACAAAAAGCTATGACTATCCCACTTGTAACCTACATTGTTAATTTGCTTATATCTCACTTCTTATAAAGCTTTGAGATATTAGAGGACTTTCCTTTTGAAGCTGAAAGCTGGTTTGAATGCTTTCAATCACACTCCCATATACTAGCTTCATGACTATAAATTTGCACCATTGTCTATTTCACTTTAAAGCTGAGCCTTATTACTTTCTGTGTGAGTTTGAAATACAGAAAGTCTACTTCCATTTAACATTATAAATTCAGAAATGTTTGATTTCTTGAAAGTTAAGAGTTTATCATTGTCATTTTCATAAACATGAGTTTGTAGGTTGAATAATATTTTCTAAGGAGTTGTTTTTTTATTTTAGTTGGCAGAAGACTTTATGCATAATATATCATTTTTGTTCGGACGCCATTGTGCTACTTTGTCTCTAGTTTTTAATTTCATAAGTGCCGCCAATTACCAGAATAAGAAATCATCAAAGATTTGAATATGAATTCTCTCAGATGTCTCTTTTTGATATAAAGCTTATGATAGTACTTGTTTTCCTTGCAAATTTCCAGGTGCTTTTTTTTTTTTTGCTGAAAAGTATATAGTGGCTATTCGTTTATTTCTGTAATACTATCATTTTCATGAAAGCATACTGATGCTTTGTGTATTTGATTTCTCCAATTGCAGACTTCTGTTAAAATGGAAGCTTTAAAGGCCATTTCTCTACCACCTGGGTTTGGCTTTCATCCCACAGATGTAGAGCTTATATCTCACTATCTTAGGAGGAAAAATCGAGGCTTGAAGATCGACTTTGATGTGATACCAGAGTTGGACATATATAAGCGTGAACCATGGGATTTACCAGGTAATTTTGCTTCCATTTGTCTTTTTTCCATTAGTCTTTTACATTCAAGTGCTCTTTCAAATGCCTATTGTTTCATTTTTTTGTAGCTCATGACTTGGTACTTTTTTCAGCATGTTGTCAGATCCCCACAATGGACAGTAAGTGGCACTTCTTCACCTCTCATGATAAGAAGTATCCAAATGGTTTGCGCTCAAATAGAGCAACCGAAGCTGGCTATTGGAAGTCTACTGGTAAGGATCGGAACATCCGATCTCACAACCAGGTTATTGGGACCAAGAAGACACTAGTTTTTCATGAAGGTCGGCCGCCACGTGGAAAGCGCACAGATTGGATCATGCATGAATACTATATGGATGAAAAAGAGAGCAAAACTAGTTCTCAAATTAAGGTACTCTACTTTGGTGGATTTCTTTGATTGCCTTACTGAACGATGAACCAAGACCATTTGTCTCTTTTTATATAGTGAATCGACATCATCATTCTTTTAAAACAGAAATATTGATGGGAAAAACTTGTTTAATCTTATGCTGATTAATAAGCTACAAATATTATTAAAAGTTGCATCTGATATATAATTCCTTCAACATTGGTACTCTTTTATTTATTCTTCTTCCATGTGTTTCAGGATACCTATGTCCTCTGTCGTATTACGAAAAGAAATGGCTTCGCAGTTGGAGAGAATGTCTCAACCCAGACAGAAGAGGCTGTTTATTTCCAAAATACTGCAAAACATTCGTATGCATCTCTGCAAGAGAGTGTGGCTCAGGATGAATCAAGCCTGTCTGAGAGTACTGAAAACCTGGATGCATGGTTTGAGGAACTCTTTGATCCTGACTTTGATGGATCTATTTGTTTCAACCCTTCTCTTCCCACTATAGTATCAAAGAATGTACCACAGGTATGCCCAACTTCCTACTGAGTCAAATCTTGCAAGTCTGTAGATCTTTAATTTTGCTAACCCTTCATTTCTCCAGGTTTCACAGACAGGCCTTGTGTCTCTGATTCCAAAGGATGAACCCTTGGACTTTGGTTTCCCACCAGAAGAAATAATAGAAATCCTTCATAATGACTTTACCCCCATGCCTAAGATCAAAGAATTAGCGGTGTTAGATCACAATGCAACATTATCCTCAGCCAATTTAAGCAAAATTGCAACTGATAATTTGAAAATGGAACTGTCTGATCTATCTGAAAGCACCAAATTCACTGGAATACAGATAAGAGAGCGTCATGGGATACCTGCTGTTGGAACTTTCCAACACAGAGTCAAGCTTCAAGTTCAAACGAGCAAAATGGAATCAAGGAAGACTGCATATGTGAGCCAAACCATCAAATCTGCACATGTTGACTACAACATCAGTACAAATAGCAAGCCTCACCGGCGCATAAACTTAGAATTAGAGAAGAAAAGAGTATCAATGCAGGATGGAATCAAGGGTATTTTTGCTGTGGTTAGGAGTTTTCTGTGTCTGACAGATGGCTTGGATAGCTTTTTCCTTGGTGTTTGCATGATTGGAACTGCAGCTTTGATCATCTACTATCTGTTTCATGATTTCCTCTTGGGGAGCTTCCCTGCTATTGGGTTGTAGATTACTGTAGTTTTTTGATAAATTGTATCTAGCTGCAGTTAGGTGTGTTGTCTGTTTTATATGATTTCTTGGCAGTTTTTGTACAGTGTAAGAGTATGTTAGTTAGTCTCAATGTCCTCCCAGTTTATTAGTAGGTGAGGGAAATTCAATTTTTGTGATTAAACAATATTAAAGAATACTGTCACTATGATTATGATGAATAAAATTTTATAGATCTTCTTGCATGTGTTCATCTTTTCCATTCCTCAAGTCTTTTTTTCTCTTAGCTCTTTTTTTATTTAAATATTGTTGAAGTTTACTTAGGATCTCATGTTGTAAACTATAAGCACAAACAAACCAAGTGTGTTATGGTGTGAAGTAAGCTATATGTTAATAATTGAACAATTGGATATAATGATAGTAGTTATAGTTGGAACATACTAAGTTTTGATAACTTAATACATCAAATATCAAGCTATACAAAATGTATCAATAAGATATATGATGGTGATAGTAAAGGGTGTTAAGTGTAAGGGAATAAAAATAACAAGTAGATGTTGAAAGACTATTATTTAATTACGACATTGGTTCATTATATAATATTAATTATCAAATTGTCATTGACAAGTTAATCAAACAACTAAATATGTAATTATTTAAATCTAAACTATAAAATAAGGACTCACTTATCTTTATGTGATTCCACTTTCAACTAGTATGCATCCATGTTTTAGCAACCCTTGCTTAAACTTTAGTTCAATCAATAGCTTACCTACACTAAGCAAAAAACATTGGAAATTTTAAATTTTTTAATATAATTTATCACGAGATAATATTATCATTTCTGTAAAGAAAATCTCACACTTTAAAGGCTAAAGACAATTAGTGGGGAGAGTATGAATAACTATATCCCAAAGGATGATCTCTTTTCAATAAACGAGGGACTATAAAATGACAACATAATATATGAAAGAAGCACGAATAGGCTCTAATGGGGTCAAGAGATGGATAAGAAATTTTTGGATAATGCATATATAACTTTAATAAATATTTTATGGATTCATAGTTCCAATTTATCAAACTTCGGGCCTGTTTGGGGCAGTTTATAAGTGCGGTGGAGTTTTTGAAAGCGTCGCGGTACCGTTTAGATCGCACATTTTGCCATCATAGTTCCAATTTATCAAACTTCGGGCCTGTTTGAGGCAGTTTATAAGTGCGGTGGAGTTTTTAAAAGCGTCGCGGTACCGTTTGGATCACGCATTTTGCCTGCTTATCCGAAAACGCGGTTGTATTTTTAAACTAAACCCAGGTCGCAGGCGCTTATCCGAAAATGCGGTTGTATTTTTAAACTAAATGCAGGTCGCGGGTCAAACCCCGCGGTTGACCGCGGGTGGGGGTTCAGGGGAAAAGCTGTTTATCTTGAAACGCACAAGCTGCCCCAAACGCAGCATAAAGATTGTTAATAAATTCAAGCCAAGAATCATTGTCAACAATCAACGTGTTTCAGGATAAGCTGTTTATCTTGAAACGCACCCTTCAAATGTAATTGACCATAAAGATTGTTAATAAATTCAAGCCAGGAATCATTGTCAACAATAACAAATCATATCATACAAGAATATTTGTTAAACTCAAAGTCAAGAAAGTACATTAACTTAGATATTTGTTAAACTCAAAGTCAAGAAAGTACATTTAACTTAGAATTATATGAATCTTTTTAGTAGAATTAAAAAGGATTATAGATCTTATCTTTTTTTAAAATATGAGAGCTAAGCCTACCGAAGGAGAAGAATAAGAATGATTTGACCACTAGTGTCAAACTATTTGGATTGGTTATATAACCTTGCATGGGTTAAAGAATCCAATAAACACATTATGATGCTCTAGGCCACTACGAAAATAAATGAAATCTTGTTTTCGGACAAGTGTAAATTAATCAACTATGCTTTATGGGATACAAATAATACAATGGTATTTATCCTTGATGTGGTGGTTGTGTTATGCTTGTGAACCAACCTTGGATCTATGCTTATTAAGGAATTCTCCCTCATGATATATATAGGAAGCATAATATGCAGCCTATAAATTCTTATTCATAAGAGCTTTTCAAGATCATTTTATTAAAAAAAATGGTGGTCATAGGTCTGAAGAAATAGTTTTTCCTATGGTTGATTTTATGTTTATTTACAAGTTATTATATTTATATAAAACTATTTTATCATAGAAGCTTAATTGTATAAATAACATCTCAAATAAACATAGGCAAAAAAAGAGCTATAAAATCAATCAATACAACAAATAAATACACAATAAAAGAATAAATAATAAATGTTCATTGTAGTTGGATGCTATAATATATCCCAATAAAAAGAAAAGGAAGCAATTACACTTTGAATATATACATCCTGATCCCAAACATGAAAGAATATAAAATTAAAACTAAGGTATGAGACATAAATGAGCTATTTTTGATATTTGTCTCTACATAGTTATGGTCATGTTATTCCATATGTTTTAGGCTCAATTGAATATGAGTTCAACTGCTCAAGGACCACATGAATTTGTGCAAGTATAATCATCTTGATGACTTCAATGATATGTTTATAATACTAGCAAGTATGGGTTACCAAAAAAATATGATTGTTGATTCTAGGTAGTTGACAAAATTTTACATGAGAAGATGTATATTTTTTTCAAACACCTAGATATGATGCCAGCATGTTAGAAAGGTGTGGAGGTTTAGCCCTACAACAAAGCACTAGTATGTTGATGTGGACTATAATACATTGGATAACTCAAGTTCATCAAGTCATGACTCATATGACCTACAATAATTTAAATGCAAATAATGAATGTCATGATGAAACTAAATTACATTTAGTATACAAGAATTGCAGTCAAGAGCTGTCATAAATCTAGCCCATGTTTGTGTCAAGAGATTTTCAACCACATTTAATTGTTCCTGTCTATCAACTTAATTGCAGTTAAGAGTTTCTCATCTCTTTTTCCCTAATTCATTTAGTATGCAAACAGTTCTTCAATGAATCACCAAAAACAGGTCAATTCTAATATGACCTAAATCACTTCTCATACTAACAAGCACTTTACATAGAATAAGTTCAAACAAATCTTATGAATTTAACTAACAACTAGGCTATGGCATCATCCCAAAAGGTGTGGTGTGGAAGATTCTATAATTCTTAAGAACTTCAGTAACAGATATTGATCACATTCAGCTAAACCAACAAGCTATAAGAAACCAGAGCTGATGTTGAACACACTCAGTCTCTTTGGTATCTTGCCCAGAATCCTTTCTTCCTAGTTGTCTCACTTTCGGATGCCGAACGTACAGGCCTTGACCCAATGGAGAAGTGCCTCTTCAGAAATTGCTTACTAGAGGAGCCCTTTCCACTGGAACTGGCTCCCATGATGGGTCTCTTACCACTTCTCCTGCCCATAGAAATAGAATGTCTGGGAGCATCAGGATCTGCATCAGCAACAGCGATTCGTGAGATTTTATTCCTTCCCTTCTGCTCAAATTTCCCAAATTGTTTCAGCTCGGGCCTTTCACCGTTATTTGCACACACCGGGCAAGGCGGATCATACATCTCAATCTCAGATGTGGAGCTCTCCAAGCACTCAGCATGGTAAACATGGCTACAGACTAGAACTGAGACAATAGGAAGATCATTTGTTGAGACTATCTTATGGGTGCTCCATGGAGATTTCTCCTTCAATATCTTTGAGCATATAAAACAAGTTTGCAGATCTGAAGAGCAAGCAGATTTTGGCAGGAAACTGGGACTAAATATCTTGTTAGTGAAAGAGGTGAGGTTTTCACTTTCAAATGACCACCTATCTCTCTGGGAAGAGGCAACAAGTTCTGAAAATGTGCGCATGGACCATCCATCAGAAGAACCGCCATGAGATTCTCCTGCAGAAAGTTCATTGCTAAGAACAAAGGAGTGCCTGCCTACTTCAGGAGAACTACCTTCATTAAGGGACTTGAGAGATGGAATCCTGCTATAGGAGATTTGTCTACAGAGTTGATAACCAGGAGAACGGCGGGCCTTTCTCGAAGAAGTTGGATCAGATGGAATAAAGCGGCTCATCGAGGAGGAAGGATCATCCACCTTGATTGCTAGAGGAGATGAAGAAGGAATAGCAGCTGAGGAATTATTGTAAGAAGCAGTTGGAAAACCAGATGATTTGATAGGGTCCTTTCCCTATTTAAAAGTAGTTGCAGTCAAGTAAGAATTTGTTGGAATCTCAAAGCAGAAAAGTAAAACTAATTGAATTTTCAAGCAGCAAAATGAAAATTAGTCCAGCTCACCTCTGGAGATAAATTGCCTGGTGTGGTTTCATCTGTCACAGCCATGACGTTAACAAGATGTTAGCTTTAATGTAAAAAAAAGATTTATGTGGTGAAGAATGGCAAAGCAGCCAGTTAAAACAGACTAAGAACTCCAACAAAAAAAAAAAAATTTAGAGGGATAAAAAACTATATGGGTACAAAAAAGGAGGTAAATTCTGTCAGTCAGAGGTTTCACCAAAATGCTGCAAATAGTCAAAAACATGGAAGAAAAGAAAAATTACTTCAAGAACTTAAAAACTGAAACTGCCAAGGAATAAATAGTTGTAACGGTACCTAAAAAAGAAATAAAACTAGTATACTATTTGATAAGCTTTCCTCTAGCAGATTTTCTTAATTATTGGTTGCCTCTATCTAGGACAAAAGTAGTTTTAAAAAGTTTGTAAATTAATTGAGAGAAAAAGTTCAATTGCATGTTCAGGTCGCTTTATAGAAATAAACATTCAAGATTTTTGCTTTCTTATCTAATTAATTATTTAATTATTTACATGCTAATTAGCTCTCTTAAATTTAAATTGATTGAATGCTTTAATAATAGCCTTTCTGGTAATTCAATCAATTTAGATAATGCTATGATGTTTTGTTTTTGCCGACGAAACATAAGACACTTTAGACAACAATCTTGATATAATTTTACTCAACAGCTACACACTTTGCTAGACAACATTGCTCACAACACAACATAGGATAGCAACATCAAACAGAAACTAAGATATTAAAAGAGAAAATTCGCATCAATGAAAAAGAGCTCCTTTCATACTATAAAATTATAAAATTTGAAATCCTACTTCTACAGGACTTGCACCAAACAAATGGCTATTCAAAGCAGAGTGAAGCTTGTATTTGCAAGAGTAGCTAAACAAAAGGAGAAACACAGCTTGGTTTGGCCTAAAAACACAGAAGGGAATGCAGCAGAGAATAGGTTACTTGACTCAACAATATTTAAATCATAGATAACAACCATTTTAACGTTTAGGTTTGGCCGATTTTCTTCATTCTTCGACATTCTTGTTATTATCATATTTTGATCTTATATTTACTCCATTACACTTCCTGAATTTTTTTATATTTTAACCACTAATCTTTTTCTTCCAGTGATAACCAAAAAGTTCCTCCATTCCTTTTAAGTTAAGACTGACATTGTAGTCTGCATAGTATTCAAAAAAATTATTTCATCCTTCCATAAGATAAGTTCTTTTTCAATGCTTACTTCAAAACTTCCAAGTTCTCTTCTATATTAAGTGTGTCTTAAGTAAGGCTTAATGAACATGCTTTGCTCATGAAGCATCAAATAAGGTAGAGAATACCCGAGTCCAACGGCAAACCCAAGACAAAACACAAACAAGAGGCCAGAAAATCACTTATCCTCGCATTGATGGTTCTCCACCATTTATGATGAAATCTAATTATTTAATCAAAATTTATATTTGTCAAAAACAAGTAGCAGACCATATTAAAAGAGTCATGATTCATAGCGCATAGCATGGTGCATATGTTAAAAATAGTGTCAATCATTTATAAAATGAATACTTTATTATCTAAGATCAAAAAAAAAATACAAAAGAAAAATCCCCAATCATAATAAAAAAAGTATGATCCATGTTATGTAAACAAAACCAATGATGTTTTCACAAACATGAAGGTTAATGAAAGAATGATATTAAAAAATAAACAATAATGGAAAAAAATAAAGTAAATCTAAAAATAAATCTATTATGGTGCATATGTTAAAAATAGCGTCGATCACTTAGGAAAATGAATCCTTTATTATCAATAAAAAATACAAAAGAAAAATTCCCAATAATAGTTAAAAAAGGATGATCAATGTTATGTAAATAAAACCTATGATGCTTTCACAAACATGAAGGTTAAATGAAAGAATGATATTAAAAAATAAAAAATCATTTCAAAAAAAAAAGTAAATCTAAAAATAAATCCATTATAGTGGTAGCAAATCATATTATTAGAAATAAAAGGCTAAGCTTTGAAGCTTAGCTCAAAACAGAAGAAAATTTATTTATGAATCTCATATTCATAAAAAAAATAAATAAATAATCATCATCACCAAAATAGTTTCTTCCCAATTTTAATCTCCCAATCTTAATGTCTTCATTACCTTTATTAATTTCATGCCCATTAACATATGCTTTATACCTCAAATGAATATTCCTTTTTTCTCCTTTAAAATTATCTCAAATGTTATGGTTTCTTTTCTTAAATATCACTAGACCTCACTATAGAAATCTTCGTAACAAAGCACTAATCAATTATATTCATTTTAACTCATTCAATTTTCTGTTTAGTCGTTCATTATCATCATGTATAACATTCAAATAAGTTGGTTTAATGATGTCATTATTAACGCCTAATAAAAAGGGTCAAAAGAGGGTTGATTCCAAGGTGGCTTTAATGTGCCTTCATCCAACTATAAAAGCCTTTTTTAAGATTGGGATCCACTAAGCTACTCTAAAGCCTCTGGGAAGAATATCATGATGCCCCCTAGATAGTGTAAACCGATTGAATGTCAAAAGAGCAATGAACCTGGACTATCCTATCTTGTTGGCTCCAAAAATTCATGACCACTCCTCAGAAGACTCCACAATTATTTTTATTTTTGTTTTGAGAGAGTTTTAGAAGGCTGAATTTTCACAAGGCGGATTGGATTGTAGATAAGACACTACCCAGAGATTTCGCCCTCATTTTGCGTGGCCTTTTTAATGTGGGGTGGGGTTCGAGGTTTCCCCGTGCCCAAGTCGCCGCGCGCCCTCCCCCCCCCCCCCCCCCCCCCCCCGATAATGGGAGAGCAATTTTTTATTAAGGCTAGTAATAATTGAATATTCAACATATAATAGCAGTAGGCTTAGAATTTAAATTATAGAATTTGCCAATTGAAGCTTAAAGCTAATAGTGGAGGAATGAAGACGAAACACAAATTAAGATCTCATGGTTCCGTCATCTCGGGCCGTCGTGGTCCCTGATCTACTTAGTCAGAGGAGGTAATCGACCCAACCTGATAGAAAATTCTTGTCAACAGCTATGGGTCGCATCGTCCAATAGATCCTTGTAGATCTGAGATGGATGTATGTCTAAGGGGATGAATTTAAATCAAAACTAACTAACAAAAAAATTTATGTCAATCAATTGTACTCTTATGATTCAAAACTCAAATGGTTGAAAACCATTGAGGAACATACAGGTTGCGACTGTGACCATAATATAATGATGTCATTTGGCAGCAACCACCCGATCAGAGGGCTCTAGTCGTAAACGTCATTTTGTGGTGTCATTTGACGGCAAAACCATGCGAACAGAGGACTTGAGCCATATTTTACTGGTATGTAATTACTTTGATTATGCATATAGAAATGCATTTGATATGAAATTCGCTCTTTGTGAGCTAAAGTTATTTAGAAATTTGTCACCCTCGACAAACTATTGCAGAAGACAGATGAATTTTTATCTAAGCTTTTAAGTGATTGAATTTTAACTAGAGTGTTTTAGTTGAATACTTTAAAAGTTTTGATTTAAAAGATTGACATCTCCGGTTGAAATCTTAGATCAACATGACCATTATCGGGAATTTGAACATTTAAAGTATTTATATTTGAAACTGGGAAATTTGGTTTTATTAGTTTAATTTTTTCAAATTATAAGTCATGTCAACTCCTATCTTTATAGGTAGGACGATCAGACAAGCAGATTTGAACTTGTAAATTTTTATCTTTAGAATTTGAATATTTATCTCAAAATTAATAAAGGAGGATCAAACTAGTAGAATGGACCTTGCAACTCTATCTTATAGAAACTTAGAAGAATCCTCTGATAGTTTAATCCATCTTTAATCTCAATTAATTCAAGGTTAATCAAACCTAAAAAAGCCTTTCAAAAGTCAAAGAACACTGGGTTAAATCTTGACCAACCTTATGGATCTAGTTAGTCCACTACAAGGGTTTCAACTGATTGGAGTTGGATAAACCTAAGTTAGCATTATTAAGTTCGCTAACTCAATGTGTTTTAATTGTTGGGTCCTTTGGGTTTCTATAAGGTCGTTGATATTTGATTAGGTGTGGGCAGAGCTTATGAAGCCTAAGAAGTTGACTAATGTGGCTAATTTAGTCTAACCTTATACTCAATTCAACCCATAAGAAGCAAACTGACGCAGGAGCTTTTGGGTTGAACTGATTGGTTCAGTAAGAGCACCGGTCTAATAGGGAGGTTGGACGGGCCAACTTAGGCTAATAAGCATGATCTGCCGCCCCTCCCACTATTTTGCCTATTATAAATATATGTTATTGTTGTTTAGGGTTTAAAATTAATAAAGGAGGATCAAACTAGTAGAATGGACCTTGCAACTCTATCTTATAGAAACTTAGAAGAATCCTCTGATAGTTTAATCCATCTTTAATCTCAATTAATTCAAGGTTAATCAAACCTAAAAAAGCCTTTCAAAAGTCAAAGAACACTGGGTTAAATCTTGACCAACCTTATGGATCTAGTTAGTCCACTACAAGGGTTTCAACTGATTGGAGTTGGATAAACCTAAGCTTAGCATTATTAAGTTCGCTAACTCAATGTGTTTTAATTGTTGGGTCCTTTGGGTTTCTATAAGGTCGTTGATATTTGATTAGGTGTGGGCAGAGCTTATGAAGCCTAAGAAGTTGACTAATGTGGCTAATTTAGTCTAACCTTATACTCAATTCAACCCATAAGAAACAAACTGACGCAGGAGCTTTTGGGTTGAACTGATTGGTTCAGTAAGAGCACCGGTCTAATAGGGAGGTTGGACGGGCCAACTTAGGCTAATAAGCATGATCTGCCGCCCCTCCCACTATTTTGCCTATTATAAATATATGTTATTGTTTTGCTGCACTCTGTTTTCAGATTTTTGCCTCTGCACATTTCTCCCTTCATAGGATTGAATCCAATGACGGAAAGATGCTTCGACTGTAACTCGTCCAATGTGATGTGTATCTTTCCTGTTCTTTCTTGTTGCTATTCCCCTTTGTTGTCGTCCGCCCTCCTTTGTTGTTCTTGTTGCCGCCAACCTCTCTTGTACCCACTACAGTAGTCGCCAGCCCCTCTCGGCACCCCCACCTACTGTCCCTACCCCTCATGCATCCACTCCAGCTGACGCCAGCCCTCTTGGCAAGCCCACATGCTATCCCAAACCCACCTGCAATCTATCTGTTGTTGTCACCCTCCAGCAACCCCTCTGCCACCGCAAATCCCTCTTGCTTCCTTAACCAACGACCACCCTTCCCCCTTCTAGCACCACCTCCGTTGTCGTCACCTCCCAACATTGTCGTTTTTGCCCTAATACGCTATTTGTGTCGTGTGTTGTTTCATTTATGTTTTCGAGAGTTTCGTTGTAATCTCCTTTTATAGTTCAACAATAATATTCGTGTTTCGGTACATTTTGGGTTCTCCGATATCACTAACCTGACGTGGCTTGAACTAATGTCAGTTGAACCTATACATAGACCTAGTGAATATTAATTTATTTTGAAGAAAGATACAAGCATGTCTCAAACCTATAAACGCCCAACCAAGTAATTAGTGACCATACCACTTTTACTAGAATCTTAGGTAAATATAAAGCAAACCTGATTTATGATGAGGATAAACTTTGGGTGGGACATTAAAACTGAGGATCTCTACTTCAATAGTAACCCCTAGAATTCAATTAAACCTAGCATCATTTCTACGAGTCACCCTTAGTCCATCATAAACTCATAGTAACTTTTTTGGTCAAGCCATCCTCATGGATAGGACTATGATTGGGATAACCAAAACTGCACTTACGAAAGTTGAGCACGCTTATCATCACTAAGAATTTTCCACACCTATCTTAAAACCAAAGGGGAGGTACCAATTTCCAAATGGGTCAACTTAATGCACATTAGGCATCTGGCCATAAAGTTAGGTTCCCAAAACCATAAGCAGCTAATAAAAAGCTAAGACTAAGAGACTCACTTAGGGCCCAGGGTCCAAGCTCATCTTAACCCAAGCCTAAGTTAAGTCTAAGCTAACCCATTTTACAGATTTCTCCTTGATCTAGTGACTCCTTGGTCCATCTAACCTAGTCATAGATACCTAAGACCCATACCACATCACTATAACTCAAAGGCCCCACCCCTAGGTTTGTGATAAAAGCCTATCCCCAAGCATTGGTTGACATAGCTTTAACCACCATTTAAGATAATATGCTTGACATATCTTTCTTTGGACAACATTATGCAAAGTGTTTGACTAACACCGGACCCCATCCCCCAACCCTAAGAACCAACTACATTGGTTGGGTTGTACCTCTCGCTTGCTCAATGATTCTGGCGACCGACAGCTTCTTACGGGCGACCCCTCTTCCCCCCTTTTTTTTAAGCGCCGACAGCATTATATTCCAACACCAAGAGCTTGCAATAAAGCTTGAAGAACTTACATGGAGAGAATGCAAAAAAGTACAAGATTCAGTTTTAATTAACATGTTTTTCAATTATCTCAAAAATACTTGTACATGTTTCATTTAAATAACAGAATGCTACAAGCTACTTTAATTAAAAATAGCACTCTATATTTCAACAAAATGTCCATGTTCTTGATGCATTAAGATGGTGATACTTGACAAATTATTATTAAAGAAAAGATTTTTAAGGGATTGTGGCACAAATAATGTACCCATTGACACCAAAGTAGTAGTAAAAGTTTTTTCCATAAAGCCCATTTTTTATAATAAATTAAAAAACACACAAGCTTTACATGCATGACAACTTACAATGGCTGAAAACTTTTTGCACGGATTGTAACTCATGCAATACATATGATGAGGACCAGAAACTAGCATACATAAAATTGACAAAATAGGGCCTACTGTTTGGCAAAAGAATAAAAAAGAAAACTATGATATAGTTCTATAGTAGTTGACGTTAAAGCGATGACATAGTCGATTAAGAAAAAAAATTAAGCCATCGTTCATTTGTAGAGCATCATAAAGAAAGACTATTTCTTGAGGTATGGAGTTCTGAGCATCCATTAGAAACATGACAGTATATGCTCTCAAACATAAAAGATAATGCAGCAGCCATATTACAGTCACACGTGAAGCACATAATGGCATTTTATTTGCTGCCCTGGATAATTCAGAGACACCATAAAAGACAAACCTATACATGTTATCTAAACCGATAAATATAAATCAGCATATTGCAAATGTTGGAAAAGTACCGCTTAGATAAAGGAAAATTTTATAAGATGGCGAGACCTACAATGCTTTTGCCGCGGAATGTTGACTTATGAAAGAGAAGCATAATATTAAGTGTTGCTAAGATGAGAATGCTCAAGTGGATGGGTGGCTTTACACTTAGAGACAAAATGTGAAATGAATATATCCATGAAAATGTTGGAGTAACTCTAGTGTCAGACAAGATTAAACAGAGTAGCCTTACGATAGTTTGGTCACATTAAATATCAACAATCTAATAACGTTGTTAGGAGAGTAAATGTATTAGATTTGAAATATGTTAAGAAAGTAGAGGTCGACCTAAACAGATTTGGGCATGTTGTATAAAAATGATCTTAATTTATTAGAATTAAATGAAAATATGACACTTAATAGGACACAATGGAGAAAACGAATTCATGTAGGCGACCCCACTTAGTGGGATAAAGGCTTGTTGTTCTTGTTGTAGTATATTGCAAATGATAAAGCTTAAGTTCATAGTGGAATCACACATTAGACCTTTTGTAAATTAACAAGCAAAAAACATAAAGAATGATTTATATAAAAAATATATATACACATATTGGGTAAAAGAGGATGCCCAAATAGCAATACTGCAGTAGTTGTGTTGCATCCATTAAAATGCAAGAGTAAAATTAAGAAGTAGTATGAATTTGCTAATGAAGCATTGTGATGTGTCCTACAAAGGAAAATCAAAACACTTTTGCAAAGAAGAATGCATTTGCGCCGCACAAATACATTCTTGACATTTTTGAGCCATAGGAAGGTAACTAATGGATAAAGAATTTTGTTGATAATGCATTTCCTTTGGTAGTTGTAGGGAGAAGTAAATTGTGGGAATCGATTGGAAAGATCTGAAGCAAAACTTTGAGCAAAAACTAACAAAAACAGAACGAATAAAACACCAAATTTAACGTGGAAAAACTAGAAAAAGGGAAAAAATCACGGAGTCATGTCATATTAAGAAATTAACTATGAAAAAAAATAAGGAAAATCATATTACTGTAAACTCAAGCCACTTTACGCTTTTGACACAATGACACTTGCACTCCATTGCACAAGAGAAATCGAAATCCCTCCCAAAATCGGCGTTGCGATGTAGCACTGAGACGCTCTAACACTACACTCCAATACTCCATACTCTCGACTTTTAGCACAAAATTTTTTTTTCTGGGAGTAGTGTTGTGGCGCTGTAAAGAGCACCTCAATCCTAACCGTTAAAATAAATAAATAAAAAGAAAGATGAAAATTGTCACGACCCAACCTAGAGTTTGAAATTAATTAAAATGGGAACAGACGATCAGACGATGAAAACTAAATTTTTCTATATTAATTTTATATAACAAAAATTTTACTAATCAAAGAGAACTTATAAAAAAAAATAAAATTAATACGGCTAAATTTATCTCAATTTTGATTGTCTGCATCTTTTATAAACATTTCATCTTTTATTGTTCATCTTTTAAAGAAATGATTAAACCTGTAATATTAAATTAAAACAATAAACTATAAATGTCAGTGGGTACATCTACTTCTAAACTACAGTAACATAACGAAAATGAAACAATATATATGTCAGCTAAACTTTTTAATAAATCAGATAAAATATTTGATAATTTATAAATATCACCGATCACGATATTTCATAACATTCAATCTGTTTTAATATATCAACAATATGTATATATCATTTTATATTTGTAGAACTGTCATAGAAACACCGTCTAAAATTATATCATTTAAGATGTTTCAAATATCAATATCATTTTCCATATACGTACCCACCTTAGTGCTCCCCCGTTAGTACTATAAACGAGTGAACACTATCATAGTCAAGCAAGCTAGTGCTCCCCCGTTAGTACTATAAACGAGTGAACATTATCATAGTCAAGCAAACACCACATGCAATCAACATATGTAGTTCATATTATTCATACATTTATTTCATTCAATTCCATATATTCTATATTCATTTACATAATGCATAATAGTAGCAATTCTAAAATGTAAATTTGTCACAATGATATGACCAACATCTAAGAGATCATCTAAATCACAGTAAAATAATGCAATTAGGTTTCAATAGCAATCGATGAATTCAATTTAGAAGAAATAAAAGCTACTATAACTTATTAGATAGCCACTATATTTTATTGATGAGATTCAATACCTAAGATGAACATAGATCGCCAATATTGCTTGAAGTTTGCACTCGCCATTAGATATATCGATGAGAAAGCATATGAGTCGATTCCACTTAGCATTTAATAGGTCTTTTTCACTTGTATCTTCTTCTATAAGAATACATCTACGACCTTATTTATTTCCAATTACATGAAAAACATTTCCATTGAAAAGCACTTTAGCATGTCATTGGCAGACGTAATAAAAGTCAGGCACTCTTATCAAATGCAGCTACAATTATCAGTGTAAACCAAAAAGGCTTTCTTGATGTTTGACCACCCTATTGAAGAAAAAAAGAGTTATGATATCACTACCTTAAGCAAAGAAAATGGCATGCAAATGTAAATGATGATAAAATAGCAATAAATGCAACCCATCTACAACAGACACCTACGAAATCTACAAATGTTCTAAAACTCAATCGTAAAAATTGACTCCACCTAAGTGAAGGCAATCAAGATGTAATCAAAACCATGAATAGTTATGTAATGGTTTACCTTCAGCTACACAGACATCTAAAAAAAGGAAGAAAAGCATGATTTTCAAAAAAAATGATGAAGCGTATTCTGTCACAAGTTTAAAAGTCTCTATGATTGAAAGATCTTAAAGACCAACCTTCTTATCAATTCAAGCAGAAATTCAAAGAAATAAGTGTCTTCTCAGTTTTGGCCAACACACAAAAAAAGATATTATTATAGAAGTAAAACATCCAAGGTTCTTTAAAGCATAATAGAGGCCCCTAAAATATCAATTACCAAGAAAATTCAAATAATATAGTAGTAAAACTACTTATTATGAGCATTATTTTCATAAGGGTGAAATCCAACTTAACGAGGAAACCGTGATATGCAGATTAAATTTAGTAAGAGATCAATCAAATCACTTTTGATTGTGTTTTGGGCATCAGATAATGAAAAGTTCAAAAAGAGGTGTCCTTTAAAGTTCAAATTGTTTGATTTTCATAAATAAATTGCCAACAATGATGATTCTCAAATCACAACATTAATACTGGAGAGGTTTTATAGGAGTCTAAAAGTGAGAACGAATCGTCAATTGACAATCAAATGAGAAAAATATAAGTTTTTGACGCAAATTTGTCAGATTGAATTTCATCTTAGAGCAGGATAAGAATGAATTTAAATTTCATTTAATTATTTAGATTAGTTTTATTTGAATTTTAATATTAAGATAATTTCTACGAGTATTATCATTTTGTTTGAATTTATCTAAGACCATTATTTGTAGACAAGTCTGCTTTCTTTATGGATATTGTTTAGTAAAGGATAAGAACTTATCCTTACTGGATTGACCATAAAAAAAGGTTATATTTCCTGAAAAAATAAGAAAGGAAGTCCATAAAATCTAAAATATTTCCCATCTTCCTCGTCTTCTTTTGTTGACTAGTCCTACAAGCTGTTGTAGTTAACTGAAGGCATGGCTATAGTGCCCTAGTGAACCAAACCGTTGGTTCTTTGGCCTTCTGTTATAACTGCAGAAATATCTATGCAGTCCTCCAATTCTCTATTAATGCCTAGCCGCTGACTACGACACCCTACTTGAAGCTGCCTTCTTCATTCCTGTTCACCTCTAAAGTTAATCGAAGGCCATAGTTGATAGAAAGTCTCCTATAGCATCAAAACCTACGTTATTAGGGACGCAAGTAAAACATTACATAGTCCTTGTTCTATAATTGTAAACACTCATTGGTGGTTTATGTCAAGCAATTGAAATATCAGCATCGGAAAATTGCATTTGTAGAAAGGTTCTACTTGTTAATTAATCCTGTGACCTCCAATCACAATGAAATCAAAGTAAATACTGTTTCAGGTCATCACTCTTATGGCTTTCAAATAATACAGATCCTTGTATCTATCTGTGGGATACTTAAAAGTGAAATGGATATACGAGCAATAAAATTCAATCAAAGTAGAAGATTATGACAGCATATGATTATGTTGAAGTGCAATACAAGATTACTATAAAGTCATTGAAGCAAATAACTTGTCAAAGAGATGAGGAGCAAGAATATATGATGCCAAATAGTTATCATATATAAAGGTCTGAGTTCAGTTATTGTCAAGAATAGAAAAACTTTACCAAGTATTATTCATCTCAATAACTCGGAACCGTCTAAATTGCATATTCATTGCATTTAATGAAGTAATGATGATGGGATTATTGATTGAACAGAGCTTTTTCAATAAGTTGGTTAAGGGAAAACTAAAACTCCTGCGTTAACTCTCCATGGCCCTTTAAATCTGCTAAATTGACTGAAACTATTCATGAATCATGAAAGAAAGAAAAGAGGGGAGATTCTAAATTAAACAAAATTTCAGTTTGTGCCCACCCTACAGCAAGCAAAATACATGATTATTTTCTTTTGTTGCATCTTTATGATGCTAATAATATAAACACACGCACACACACGCGCACGACGCACGCGCGCGCGCACACAGATATATATATATATATATATGCCAGGCAATATATAAGTCCTTCCAAATTCCAGATAACTTCTTAATGATCATTCTAAAAGCTGCTCATAAATATGGTAGAATAATTCATACTTGCAGAAGATTAATCAGTTATTAGAAGGAGCCCAGCTAATTAACATTTTACGCAAGTAATACAAAAGTGATCAACAAAAAAAAACAACTTACCTGAAGCAATGAATTTGAAGTTATTAGAGCCTTCACTTACACAGGGCTTTCTCCATTGGGAAGATGAAAAAGCTTTAGGTGGACTTTCACTATCAGAAAGGCCATCAGTTTCTGTATCTGCTGCACTCTTAACTTCAGAGGTAGCATTTCCACTGTTATGATGAGAAAAATACACCATGTTTTCCACAATGTCCTCAATGTGAGTTCTGTTGTCCCACCGAAAGCTCCAAGAAGGGGAGTATCTACTGTTCCTGTAAGTAGACACCTCATGAACATTCCTAGTAGGCAACGGTTTGCCCCTTGCAGCTACACAACAATTTGCTCCCATCTTGAAACAGATAACGCACAATACCTCCAAAATTCTATTAGACGAATACTGAAAATCCTATGGAAGTCACTAGTTGATCTGCAAAAAAAGTTTCAGTTGCATTCCTTAGCTTACTGACAGTAGCAGAAATAAAGAACAAACCTTAAAATGCAATCAAATAAAATCAAAATGCAAGAAAACCATTTGTCAATGACAACAAATGGATTATGAATTTGTTACTTAACGAAAGAGGTTTGCATTAAGAAAGTGTCAAGGAAAAAACCAACGATGCAGGATAATAACAAGCTGCTAGAGTTCCCGAAATTTTAGAAGTAAACTATTTCTAAAGAAAAATGTATTAGGTTTCTCAGGAACAAAAATGCATTGGAGATATAGTGAGAAAAAGAGAGATCATCGATACTCCCCACTCCATTAAAGCTACCAAGCCGCGTCTTTTAGACCATCCATTTATCCACTTACATGAAACTCACGAAATCCTAACTAAAATTTCATTTTTACAGGAAAACAAACTTTCTACGCCAGAACAAAGAAATACCATCACTCAGTTCATGGATCAAGGAAAATCTCACACCGTTAGTGGGCGCAAAAAAAATGAGCTTCCAGGAAACCGAAGAGCTCACCAAGAAAGGTCCGGCCTCGAAGAGCCAAAATCGCAGACCGATACATCAATAAACACCATTAACCAACCAAGGGTTTCGGATCTAGCCTGGCCATCTCCAGCTGAAAGAACTCCGAAGAAATCGCCGCAGGGAAAGCCCAGAAGCTACGATTGGCGATCCCTCTATTTCGTTTAGGATTCTTAACTTCTATGAGGGGCTGAAGCGTAGAAGTGCGGAAAGGAGGACGAAGGGTTCCAGCATGCTCATGGTGATGGGAGGAGTCCGTCACTCTCCGTTACATTGCTGTCTCAGTTTGCTTGTGTTTGTCAGTGACGGAGCTAGCCACGTAGGACATTTCCAGTCGTCAGTCGCCAATCATTTGGTCAAAGCTCCCCTTTTTTCTGCCATACCTTTGTGTTCAAATTAGTATACATTAATATTTTTAAAAGATCTCATACATATCACTCATTTCTCATATATTTTTCTCGTATATTCATAATGCACATGCAAACACACATATCAGAGAGAAGAGCAACTGAGCCAATCACTATAAAAAAGTTAACCTAATACAATAGTCTACCTTTCAGTAAAGTTGATCCAAGGGAAGATAATGTTCTACAATATCTTCGACCATCACATGAATGCACTAGAGGCGCTTCACTAGGTATCAATGATTAACAATCAGACTAGATCAGTCGATCGACCCATACTTATCAAGTTCAGCTAACCGAGCCGATCCCATCAATTTGAAGCCAACTATGCTTATTTAATTGAGCTAGAAAGTAGTCAAAAAAGAAGTCTATGCATGCAAAAATATCATAATTACAAACCCCTTCAAAGTAAGGGGAAAAATGTAATATCATCATTATATCATGTTTTTTATAAATAGGAGAAACATTGAATGCACCACCATAAAATTTATAATGCAAAAGCATCTTCGTTATTCAAAGTATAACACTTTTGTTGGCACTAAACTCTTATCCCAAATATCAGTTATTCAAGTTATGTTGCATTAATTTTACAAATTTCTTTAACCTAATTATCAACTTTGAATGCACCACCATGAAATCTTGTACCTACTGTCAACAAGCTTAGAAAACCACTAAAGATCAACATAAATATCTTTACATATCAAGTTTTTTTTTTGTCCACACATTATTGCTACAAATCCTACATACAAGTAATTGACATAAACAAAGTTTTATTATACTCACCTCTACCTAATCATCAAAACTTAATTAGTATTATCAACCTTAAGATTTTTCCAACCTTAATTAGTATTATTGTCTAACAAAGCTTTGATAAAATATCATTCCCAAAGTTACTGACCAAGTTAATATCACCCTACTTATTTTTGCATTTACTTACTATTACTTGACTCAAAACAAAATTTGATGTCACATATATGTTCAACTAATTTTCTTAAAACAATTTATCTATTCATAGTCCAAAAATCAATTGTCATAAAAATCTATCCCTTGGCTATGTGATAGTTTATATATTAAAAGTAAAATATAACTTAATATAGCCTAATTTTTTTAGTGTTTTATATTAATTCAAACTTGGCTAAATGTGTATGCCTCATAATGCTTTTAATTAATAATATCCATGCAAGATTTTTTATAATTCCTAGATCCTCCTTCATTTGTGTGTTTTTTTTACCCTAACTACTATAAATTTTAATTCCATCTATTATCATCATGAAATTTTTTATACCATTTATAACTAGTCTATTAGCTCTCTAGTTCTTTTTTTTTTCTTTCTAAAACCATGATTATTTAAAAGGTGATATATGTCATTTCTTTACATATTTTCTTAAGTTTTTTAATTATAATGTATTGGTTTATTACCATAGAGAGATAATTTTTCATATAATATTTATAGTTTCTCCTAAAAGGTGAAGGGCTTAGGTGTATTTGGTTTTTTTAAAAGTCATTCATATGTCATTTCTTTACATATTTTCTTAAGTTTTTTTAATTATAATGTATTGGTTTTTTACCATAGAGAGATAATTTTTCATATAATATTTGTAGTTTCTCCTAAAAGGTGAAGGGCTTAGGTTTATTTCGTTTTTTTAAGTCATTTCACACTAGTTTTTTATTTTTTATCTCCCTCTTCATTCTGGATCAATTAGAAATTATGTCTACTTATTTTCCTAATTTTGATCAACTCCCTTTCTCCATATTGTTGCAATGTCTTTTAATCGGATATTTGGATTTATTTTACTTATTTTCATTTTTACTACTATTTAAATTCTCTTATCTTGAAGATTAAATGGAATAGCTCCAATTTTCTTATACGTATTCCCTTGTAAATTGGTTACTTTCAAAGGACCCTACACAAGATGGCGATACACTATGAAAGTCTAGATGCATTTTTTCAATTTTCAGTGTGACTTGAAGTGATATAATTATTGGGGTTCCAATTATGAAGTTGGTGACAATAGAGACTTGTCTTCTAAAATGTTGTCAACCATAAAATTTTATTGGTATTAGTTTCCCTTTACATTTTCTTGGGTTGCCTTCTCTTATTTTTCATTATAGGATTAATGTTGATTCTTTAATTGAAGTTGTTCAAATTGTAAATAATTAGTATCATTAAGTTTATCTTACAAAATTAAAGCCGTGTCATGCAAATAATATCTTATTTTTTTTATTTACCAAATTTATACTTGTTAATTTTCAGAATAAACATAATATTGATTTTTTAATATATGCTCTAGCTAAATCCTTAGTAATCAGTGCCATTATGTTTATAATATGTATTTAAAAGCTAAGTTACTCTTTTCATATGCTATATTTTTATTTATCAAATTTATACTTTTGCATCAAATATTCATTACTTTTCTTTGCTCTTAGTAAGGCTTTGGAGATTCAAAAGGTTTGTTGTCTATGTCTCAATCTTAGAATAACTTTTACGAAAAATATTGTAACACAAACAAATTAACAGGACATACTAGACTTAAATAGAGCACAAGAGCTATGGATAATGCATTATGATTACACTGAAAAATTTTATGAACTTTCTTTTGAGGAACCTCGTAGTTATAAAATCTTTAGATATTTTAGTAAAATGGATGATCATTTTCAAGGAGAGGAGATATGTAATATGTAATAGGCTCCTACATAAGTATTTACTATTTTGTACTCTATCATTTAATTTTGAATGCATTCTCATTTTTTATGAGACCCTAATCTTTAATTTAATCTCATTTTTCATTCTTTACTATTATGGTGCCCACCCTTCTTAAATATCATTAATTTTTATTTTCTTTAAGGACAAGTATAAAAATTTTAATGGTTAAGTATTTAAAAAATTGATCAATAACTCATTTTAATAGTAAAATATGATGAAAAATATGAAAAAGAAGGGAAAAATAAAATCAAAATTACAAACTTCAAAAATATGAAAACAACAACATTTCAAGAAATAACTAAATCTCAAATAAGGTTAGTTCTTGATTTAGCTTCACATCATAACATTTCTAACTCATTTCTAACTCACTCTCTTGCCCTCCTCAATTCTACCAATCTTCTCTGAAATTATGGCTATATCCAAATGACATCTTACAATATTCATAAGAGTAAAGGATGGTTCTATAGTCTAGAGAAAGAGTGCACAACATAACAATTTTATGTAAATTTTATTGCAATGATAAAAAATTAAGAAATGATATATATATATATATATATATTGAAACTTTTGAGCAATAAAATGTTCTGAACATAATATTAATAATAATAATAATAATAATAATAATAAAACAATATTCATACTACAATATGACAAAAATGGTTTAAAAAATATTTATAAATTGAATAAAAAAAATTAATCATGGAATTATAGGTAAATCCTAATAGGTCATAGTTCAATGATATTTTCAGGTATTCAAAGATTTTTTTTAAATATTTTATGATTGTTATAGGAGCCATCCATTAAGTTTTTGAAACCTTCAAATGTGATTGGTGGGATATAGAAGTAGTGGCAAAGATACTAAGGTTAGAAAAGAAAGGTGAACCTCTTCTTTGGTAAATAACAACAAGATGATTTTCTAGAATAATAATTTACAAATAAAGAGGCCACAGTTTGAAAAAGTACTAGAAAGGGAATTAAAAAGATTTTTATATTATATTATTTTTGGTAAAAATTAAAGCTCTTTTTATATGCCAAAATGCATGTAATTTTGTAAAAAAAAAGCTAACTTTGACTTAGTTTGGCTAAATTAACTTTAGAGTGTCAATTCACCATTAAAAAAAATGAAATATATTGCACATGCATTAAAGAAGAAAGAGTGATTATATTTAATAGTTTTAATATAAAACTAAATTCTTCACTAAATAAAGCTCATGGCCACCATACCAAAGTGGGAGAAGGTCTTCATCAAAATACCTCAAAATTCAATTTTCAATCAAATTATTTCTTCAGAATTGAAATTACAAAATAATACAAATTTATAATTTTGTCTTGATGTTATACTTGAAAATTGAAAGTCCTAAAGTATATGGTTGATTTTCATCTTTGTAGGAGTTAGTCTGGCACCTGTGGCAGAGGAGTGGTCGCCCCTAAAGTATATTGGATGACATAGATGCATGAATGGTTAAGAATGAATGTTAACTTTCCTTTTGACATTCATTAGCTATTGGAAGGTCTTTGGGTGAGTCTCCAGGTCAAAATTGTTTATTTAGAAATCAAATAATATTGGCTTCATAACCTTTCAACTTAATTTCCATTAAGATGCCTCCATAAAGTGTAATACTCATTGAAGCTTGAAATACTTTTTAAGTTACTATTGTATACCATTATGATACCTATTAAAATATCATAATAACGTAATGTAAGATAACACAAAAATATAATGTCTAGTAACTATATATAAACTATGAAAATATGAAATATATGACTATAAAAATTCTCTCTTTATTAGTGTCCACCAGCATGACTTGAATAATCTATGATTCGTCTGTAGCATCCCGCAGCTTAAAACACACATCCAAAACTCTCTAGCACTTGTTCGGGGCACAAAGTAGAGCTGGCAGTGATTTGACCTTAGCTGAGAGAAACCACCATCAGAGGGGCTCATTCAGAACACGAGACAGATTTGGTGCCCGTTTTGGCATTTAGAAGTCACCACACATTCAGGAGCCTCTAGTGGCCAAGGGAAGCCATGGAGTCCTCCTACACGCACTACAGAAAAGTTGGGATTCAGGGCGCCCTACTCGCGTCGTAGTTTGGGGGCAACCTTTGGCTGTGATTTTCCCGATGAATCACATATCAAAATACTTAATTTTGAAGTTATGAGACTACATTTCACTCATATGGAGTCTCTCATAGCTTACAGATTGAGAAAATCCCCATTGGGCTCTCTTGATGTAACTCAGGGTTTCAAGGCTAGACCAACACCTCGGTGCCATCCCCAGGCACCTAAGTACCAAAATGCCCTTTAAGATGCTAAAAAATAGTCATTTTCCTGAGCCCTCGGAAAGTAGGCGCCTCTTGGGTGGTGCCCAAATGCTAGGGGCCTCATGCCTTGGCACCAGACTGGGTGCCTAGGCTCTAGGAGCGCTACACCTAGGCGTCGGTTCATTTTCAGCTAGCTAAAAAGCCTATTTTTGGCACCGATTTGACGTCGGTATGAGTCGACATTCATAAATCTCTTTAGGCTTGAGGAGAAATACATGAAGGGTGTTAAACCTATGGGTTTAGCCTCATTTGGCATGCTCTAAGTACCTCTCATTAGTTATTTTTGGCTTCATCAAGGGGGCAAGTTGGGGATTTCCTTGGGTGAGCTGATTTAACCTAAGGGAGTCTCACTTCTTCCCCATCTCTCTCATTTTCAGTTTTCGAGGGCTGAAGTTTGGAGTGCTTGAGAGGGCAAGGGAGAACTCTTCTTCTTCCTTGGAGTTAGGGCATCTTCTTGAAGGCCTTGAGGTGGAGAGCTTGGGAAAAATGTGAGAGTGAGAGCTTCTACTTTCTCTTCCCTTTCTTCTTCTTCCATAAGAAACTCTTCTTCCACCTTTTTTCTTCCTCCCCTCCTTCATTTTCCTCTACCACTTAACTTGCGTGTGTGAGGATTTTTCCTTGAGCAGGAGTTTGGCTAGCAAAGGAGCAAGGTTACTTCTCTCCTACACTAAAGGTGAGTTTCATCCTAGCTTGGGGAAGGATCGTCGGAGCACCGCAGGAACATCACCGAAGCTCAGAACTTCGTCAGAGTCTCGCCACTCCCTCCTTCTAGATGAAAGTTTTTTCGTTTTTTGAAGGAGTGGAGTGGAGCTTGTTAAAGCCTCGTCGAAACGTGGGTTTCTCTCCTATCGTTAAAGAGAGTTTCCTCATACGAGAAGAAACTAGGCATCCTCCGCACAAGTGAGATCGTTAAACCCTCTGTGTTTTCTTTCTTAGCCAGCACTAGGATTAGTTGTTGGCTAGGTGTCGTGGGTTTGGTCACTCACACAAGGCAAGTTGGTCGATTGACACGAGTCGGCATGGCCACACGCCTTTGGATCGACCGTTGATTACTTAGAGGAAGCTCTAGGTTTAGGAAAATTTTATTGGATCCTAGCGAATCCGAGAGTTTCCCTTATTAGCCTTAGATCTATACCTAAGCGGGTCAGAATCTCAATTTTCTCAGGGTTTTGGGGCTTCCAAGCTTTCTTACGAACGGTCAGTATCTCAATTTTCATCTAAGCGGGTTAGAATCTCAATTTCACCTACAAAACATTTCCCATTCCATCGAACGAAATCTTCCAAGTTTCCATGCTTTTTC
Source organism: Phalaenopsis equestris (assembly GCF_001263595.1). Classification (NCBI taxonomy): domain Eukaryota; kingdom Viridiplantae; phylum Streptophyta; class Magnoliopsida; order Asparagales; family Orchidaceae; genus Phalaenopsis; species Phalaenopsis equestris. The sequence goes on from NW_018164496.1 coordinate 2,843,885, forward strand.
CATCACAATTTTGCAGGATGAGAAAGCTACAAAGCTGCATCGTTCGATCATGAAGAATGGGAAGTGCTTTGTAGTCTGCTAGTTCTGCAAAATCGTGGAAGTTTTGTAGGACGGAAAAAGCATTGTAGCTACTACGCCCTACGAATGGTGAAGAAATTCTCCTACGAAAAATTGGAAGACAAATTTCTACACATTTCCTCGCCAAAGCCGGAGGCGGCTATGCCGAGAATGCAAGAGCTCCAACCCTAGGCACCCACATGAGGTCGTTATGATGAGTTAGACGCATTGTCGAGTGTTTTTTGGGTTGCATTGCATAAGTGTGTTCATTTGTTGCATTGTGGTATGTTGATCATGTCGCATATCGTATGTGTGATTGCGTGAACACTTCAGTTCGATGGACCACCCCGTCCTGAACACCCAATCTTTTAGGTTTGATCGAGTGCACCGGTTCGATCACCCGCTTTATGTCTGATCGGCTGTCCCAGCTCGGTCGACTCATTTTCCATGCTCGATTGGCAACCCTGGTCTGATCGCTCAATATCTTGGATTTGATCGACCGCACCTGTCAGATCATTCTATTTGGGTCCGATCAGCGGTCCCGACCAAATCTACTCATTTTCTGCGCTCAACCAACCACCTAGCTCGATTACCTAATCTTTTGGGTTTGATTGACTGCACCGGTCATATTACCCGCTTTGGGCACAATCGACTGTCTAGACCCAATCGACTCATTTTTCGGGCTCGATAGCCCATTCCTCTGTGTTCGATCGACTGCACTGGTACAATCACCTGCTTTGGGTCCGATCGGATGTCCCGGCTCGTTCGCCCAATCCAAATATTTTGGGTTTAATCGATCACTCGCTTTGGGTTCGATCTGTTGTCCCCATTTGATTACATGATCTTCTAGGTTTGATCGGTTGTTCCAACTTGATCACTTGATCTTCAAGATTCGATCACCTGCTTTGGGTCTGATCAATCGTTCCAGCTCGATCAGCTCATTTTATCGGCTCGATCGTTCGCCCCGGCTCGATTGCCCGATCTTTTGGGTTTGATTGATTGCACCTGTTTGATCGCCCACTTTACGTCTGATCAGTTGTCCTAACCCGACTCAATCGCCCAATCTTTAGGTTTAATCGACTGCCACATGTTGATCACCCACTTTGGATTCGACTTACCACACCGTGTTGATCACCTTCTTTGGGTGCAATTAATCGTCTCAAGCTGATCACCCGATATTTTAGGTTTTTATCGACCACACCAATACGATCACCCTCTTTAGGTCTGATTGGTTGTCCTGTTCCGATCGACCTATATTTTGTGTTTGGTCGACCACCCCGGTATGATCGCCAGATTATTTTGGGTATGATTGATTATGCCGCGTCAATCACTAGCTTTAGGTCTGATCTGCCATCCGAAGCCGATCACCCAATCTTTTAGGTCTGATCGATTGTCCTGGATCAATTAACCCATCCTTTCAGTTTGACTGGCCACTACGGTCCGGCTTGTATTCTTCTTGCATCATGTTGCATGTTTATTTGCATGTGTATGAAAATCTTATTTTGACTTGATGTCTACAATGTCATTGCATGTAAAATATTTTTATCTTGCATGCTTTGCATGTGGCATGTTTGGGTGCCTCTTTGAACAACAAAGTTTGGAGTCTCTTTAAGCACCCCCACTTATGGTGTCTCTTTGGTGCCTACACTTGTAAGTGTCTTCCCCACATACGATGTTGTATGCACGAGGATGGACACTTGCACACTTTGGGAGGAATTCACTCGCTCACGAGCCATCTATCTCACTCTCCCTACGACGCCACCTAGAGGGTAGTAGATATTTCACATCGTGTTAAGCACGAGTCATGCTTCCTATCCACTGAACTAGTGTGATGCACAATGTGTGTTCACATAAGTACTTTTTTTTTAGTCTTTTTTTATTTTCCTATATACTTTTTAGAGTCATGAGGAGTCTTGTAGTAGAAATAAGATATGGACACTTGATCTAAGATATTTTGGCTCGGGAACCTCGTGATAGGGGACGATGAGCAGTAGCTCATGTCTCATATCTTAATTCTACATTTAATATAATTAAGATCGAGCATATATATGCGGAGTTCAACCACTTTTTTCTTTTTTGGGATACATTGCCGACCCAACGACACTGGTCTCTAATTATTTTGATTTGACTTATTTTTCTGTCTTATTGCATGCTTGAATGCTTGAAATGAATTTCATTGTTTCTTTTTATGGTTTATCTGAAAATCTTGAATGTAATGTAGGCTCTTTAGGACTTAAAATTTGCTACAAAATCCTAATAAAATATTCAAGATAATGAAAATTTTAAACTAAAATATTAAAGACTTTAAAATTCGCACTTTACTTTCCTACATTGCTTTCGAGCCGAATTTTAAATGGGTTGTATCTCAAGTCATATAATAGGGCCTCCACGCTTAAGACTGTAGTAGATAACTGCATTTATATTTGCATATCCTGAAGAGAAGCCCTAGAGCTTCTTCAACCCGACTGACCCAACATAGATTTCTACTTAGATAATTGTCTATTGCGTTTAGGGTGTTAGAGATTGCCCTGACTCAGCCAGGGTGCAAGTCCGTGGAGATTATTTTTCAGCTCTGTAGCTGGACCTCTTCTTTCGTTTCTTTTTTGAGGCAATTCTGTCATCTGTCTAGCAAGTGTAAGTTCTACCTGTTGAGCTCCACCTTGTAGGTCATAACACCAGAGTTTCCTTCTTTTAACCTTAGGGCTACCAAAGTCCCCGTGGACGATGCAGTTCACGGGTTGTTGATCGGTGTTCTGTGGACATATTTTGTCATGGTAGCTTGGGATGACAGACCTGTCAAACCTCGACCCGACTATCTCTACCTGTTTAGAATAACTATACCCTTCCATTTTTGAATACTGGTTACTCCAGATCTTAAAAAGAACCGAGAAAACAGATTGACATAATAATTGGCTTATAAAGCACTACATGAATTGAACTACTCATAACATGTACAATCATCAAAGGATCAGAAAAAAAATAAAGTCATCCATTAGCACGCACATGAGAGGTTTACATTAAAGCTTGTTAATATAGCATTGGGAGTATTAGAAGTTACTAAGGAAAAATAAATAACATCTTCGGATAGACAGATAATATATTATAATCCCAAGCTGCTAATAATGTATTCTTCAATTTGAGTACTTTTATATTTGAAATCAACTCATCAAGGGAATAAAATTTTTCGACCTTAAGAGTTTTCCAACTTTTTCACTATGAAAGCATGTTTTAGATCTGACAAGCTAAGTCTTCAGTACCAAAATTATATTGCATGACTCAACATATGTAGTGGAACAATAAAGGGTGTTGGCATACAATGTTATGGATCTTAGAAACATACAATAACATACAAATATATTCCAAGGATTTGTGGAAGCACAAATAAGGGATGAAAGCCATCTGGAAGAAAGGGGTAAGATTGTTGGGACAAAGATTTTCTTCTCATATAGGTAAATGTTGAGAACATTATTTTAAATAGAATGGAATTCCCATTTGTATGCATATTGTTAATCAGACACATAGAGGATAAACATGCACAATATGGGTGATAGTATTGCCTCTTGAACAATTCCAACAAAGCTTACAAGAAATACTAATATTTAAACCTCACTTGATGAGGTTATCCATAATTTTTTATCCTTTAAGCATTGACATCTAACAACATAAAGCATGCTTAATTGAGTGACATTTAGACTACATAAACTTCCACCAATGAAACTTCACATAATCATCAAAGATGTTATTTTTGCCATAAAAGTAGAGAATGAATCCATTCGGCCTCGCAAAATTAGATCATTGTCATTAAGAGAAATAAGAAAAGAAATACCTCAATTGCACTTGAACTTAGGATTATGCTTTGTTTGAACAGGCGTTTAGGCTCTGTTCTATTCTACAGAAAGCAGGCAAAACAGAAATGCTTCGTTTGGGTCGCAACGGTAATTCTCCCCGTTTTGAATCGCGATTAGGGTGCAGCAATTTGGAATGCAGTTTTTAAAGGAACTTTGCCGTCAAACGAGGCCTTAATAAGATCATCTCGGATCATCCAACATCTCTCATAGATGATGGAAGTAAGTTAAGCATTTGGAGAATAATTAAAGATGGCATTGCATTAACTGTCAAATATGTCAATAACAGACCTACTCTTTAACATTCTTTTTGTGCATAAGGCAAAACATCAAAAATTAAAGACTTCATATATGGATTGTTTATTCTTTTGTTTTTCTTATTTCATCATTCTTTTGCAGAGGCTGCACAGGTTCAAATTTTTGTGCTTTTCAGTGGACCCCTTTGCATGAAATAATTTTTTATTTAATAGAATTAAGCATGAAAAACCTATGAAAGGTGTTAATAGAATCATTATTTATGTCAGTGTCTACTTCTATCACCCTGAAAAAAATTAAATAGCACAAAACGCAAGACAACAAATATTTTCTCACTCTCAACTTCATTTTCATTGCTCTATTAGTAAAAAATCACAATATCAATATTATATTGCAAATAGAATAGATAATAAATATAAGAAATATAAACACATCCCATATCATATAAACTGGGAGATATCTACATCGCCCTTTATTTAACATGCACAAATAAAAGCCATAGCTCATAAAAGATAAAAATCAATAATAAAAGCCCGATCACCGATCTCACAACATACAACAAAAAAAGATAGAGTGAGTTATATAGGCTTTATAGAATTGATAATTAGCTCTAGCCATCTCCATAAAGAAACAAACTTCACCATGCATTTTTAACCATCCTCCGCTTGCAAAACGAGTTCATCCGATCACATGCCTCGCTCAATAAATCCGTCGGAAGTCCGAAGAATAGTCTAATCCAATTCTTCAATCCAATAACCGAACCTAGAAGACAAATGATTATTGCCATTGCATGCATTTTCAAGTACTGAATGTTAACCCCAAACAATCAGAGTGCAAAAAAAAAAAAGTTTTGTATCAAGCTATCACTTTCAATTGTTTCAAACTGAGCTGTAATATTTTGAACAAAAAGCCTCTTCCTCCATGAAGTTAACTTGCGTTCAAGTCTTGCATGCTAACTACTAATCCGCTAATAATTGTGTTAACAAAATCACTTCAATTGTCAAATTAATTGAGAAAATTTTACGCCTAGTGAGAGCGAAGGATATAAGGCGAGCTAAGTTCGCCTGGTGCTGAGCTCTACAGTAGTTCTATACAAGATTGGTGTGTCCAAGCGAGATAATTGATAATAACTTATACACAAGAAATACATTGGATGAGTTGTTCAAGGAATAAACGATTAATTATTGTAAAAACAAGGAAAGTGATTAGATAATTGAAATTAGAATATTAATGATATGATAAATTAAGAATGTGCAAGCTCCCATTGACATCCATGCAACTAAGAAAACAGAATGAAGCATAGACTGTGTTTGGGCAACAATGCGGTGGCGTTGTGATGTACACCGTACTTTCAGGCATTTGGAAATAATGTGTTTTGCCTGTTTTTTTCAAAAAATTGAGGTGAGAAACTACATTTTGCAACTCGACCTGGCTAAATATGATGACTACCATAAAATAAATTTGTAATAGTCATCACAGCTTCAACTATTCAAAAATTGGGTCCAGTCCTACCCAATCAAGTAAACCTGCTTCAACTGTGCAAAAATTAACCTATGCATTTGTTTCTACACTGCACTAATACACTTTCCTGTAGAAATTATTACAATTACTTTTTTTTCCTTTTTGTTTTGTTTTTTTTTTTATGTGTGGAACCAAACAACACTTAAAAACCAGGTCAAACATGAATAAAATAGTATACTGAATGCAAGAAATGACGGCTTATGATAGGGAATTTAAAATAACATATTTACTTCTATTGTTTCTTATATTAAAGGATATGTTTGTCCAATGTATTTTAAATACGTTTTTTTTTATTTCAAAACAAACAAATTTGTTTCTAACAATACTAAAAATGATTTTTAGATATTTTGAATAATTTAAAAATAATTATATTTTATTTTAACAAATCAAATTTATTTTTTTTAATTAATTTATAAATAAAATAACAAATTAAAAATGATCCCATAATAGACTTGACATTTCTCAATTGCTCCAAGTGTAACAATACACGATCCTAAACTACAAATTTAAATTAAGAGCTGATCCATATGAGAAAGCTAAGCAAATAAAACTGCTTAATCTGGTTAAAATTCAAACCTGGCAAAACCAACACAGACTCCTCTTTCATCAACTCCTTTGCAAAATCCATGTCATTCTCAATGCCAAGAAGGCGGGTCGTGTCCACCTCAACCTGCAACAAAAATATATACATATAAATAGAGAAGGTCCCAAAAAAAAAAGACAATTTTTAAATTTTAGTTTTAAAAACTTCAATTTCTTCCCAATTTCTTTTCTTAATTGTGCTTTAAATGTTAAATTTATGAAACCTAGATGTTGGAAGCATACTAAAAATCAGCTAAAAGGTCATAAAAAATGAATTGATGGATCTCTGGGACAAAAAATTACCATCATGAACATGGATCCCTGAGGCCTGGAATAGCATTCCAGAACTTCAATTTGCTGCAATCCTTTATAAAGCGTATCCATACAGGTCTCCAATAAAGCTATCACACTCTCGTGAAATTCATCATTTGCATCCGACAGAATTGCTGGAACTGCAGCCTGCCCCAATGGCAGCATAAGAGGTTAGGATATATCCTATAATGTCAATAACTTTTCACATAAAAATTGAAGTGCAGGGATGAACCAACAAGATGAAAAGTCAAACAACCTGAATTACAGAACATGGCCCGGGATTTATGTTCATCATTATTTCCGCTGCGTTTCTCACCTAATGACGGCAAGAACAAGATGGATGAATAAGAAACAGTAAGAACTCATTCATCCACATACTAGTAGGTTGTAAGCTAGAAGAACACCTCATGAAGGGTGTCATTCGGATCGTAGATCGCAAACCAACCGAATCGCCATCCAGGAACCATCCAGCGTTTGGACAAAGAACCGATGGTGATTATAGGAGCGAAGGAAGCAAAGCATGCCATGGGAATGAACCTTCCGCCGCCAAATACGATTCCCCCGTAGACCTCATCGGCGATGATGGGAATGTTCAAATCCCTAGCAATCTCAGCGATCTGCACTCAGATGATGTTAATTTCTCGATTATCAGCATTAGGGTGTTGCGGAGATGCAGAAGATGGGAGATCTGTCTGACCTGGAGGAGGTGGTGGCCGGAGAAAGCCGCGCCTGAGGGGTTGTTAGGGTTGATAACGACGATTGCGAGGGTTCGAGAGTCGGCGAGTTCTCGGATTTGGGAGGGGTCGGCTTCCCATCGGCGGGAGGGGAGGAGGTCATAGTAGCGGCAGTCGACGCCGGCGAGCACGCAGGCGGAGTCATAGAGAGAAAAGCCAGGACGAGGGAGGAGGATGTTGCCGCCGGGAATGCCGGGGCCGAGCACAGACAGCGTGGTCTGCAGAGCCTGCGTGGCGCCGACCGTGAGGAAGACATCGCTGTCGCGTAGATGGAGGGGATGGCCGCGCAAATAGCCGGAGCCTTTCACCACGCTCCTCAAGTACTCGGCTACAGCACTGTCAACCCAACAACACTCAATATTTTCTCATAATCAAGATTTCATTTAAGAATACAATCAGCCGTTTACTTCGAGTTGTGTACATCAGAGAGGTTATTCAGAGATTATTGGAGATTATATCCGCGTTATATCTCTTGTAACCTATCTGTAATCAACAAATATATGAAAACAGAAGAGCGAAACTTTCTAGAAATTACAAGTAGGTTACAGAGAGATTACATGGGTATAACGCGGATATAACCTCCCAAAAAAATAAATTATAGCTGTTAGATATGTAAATACATAGGAATTAGGCGTTATGCATGTATTCCTATTTTTTTCCACACTTGCACACATGTAATTATTAATATTACAAATATAATGAAGTATTATTATCATTGATTCATATGAAAAAAATATTTATTTTCATCGTTATAAGTTCGACTTCAAAATTACACATTAATCTAAATTATAATAAGCTGGGTAGATTTGTAAAAAAAACATTAGTGACGTATCATTTAGGGTTTAGGGTTTAGGGTTGCTCATCAAGAACTCCGGCTCAGCAAGAAAAACCCAATGTTACCGAAATTGGTTCAATCCGAGTCAAATCAAGCTCTGATCAAATTTAAACTACCCTTAAAAGTTTTTCGGATAAATTTAGAAGGTTAGAAGAATGTAGGATCTAGGAAACATTTAGTTGAATTGAGCGTCTCGACAAGACGATTCCAACGAGCCTAAGATTGCTCAACTCTGACAAATGTCCATCAAATGTTGTCTGATCGAAGGAAGCTCTCCGGACTGTCTAATCAAAGTGATTCATATTTCTGCATTAATTGCACCTAGAATATTATATATAGAGATCTCTCAAAAAAAATGTTGGAGGCTTGAAAGAAAACTTAAAGTTTAGAGAAGAAGCTGAAGTCCAACACCACCCATGTCACCATCAATCACCGTCAACCGCCGCTGAGACCATCGGCGACTGACATTGATCGCCGCCAACCGTACCAATTGTCGCCAACCACTGTTGATCGTCGTAGACATCCACCGACTGTCGTCAAACACTACTATTGTTGTCAACCACCACCGACCATCGTCGATCACCGCTGACCATCATTGATCACCACTAATCACCGTCGTCCATCATTGACCAGAAGTCACCAATCGACGTTATAACTTAGAAAACCTAACAACCCTTTCCGTTCAGTGGGACAATGAGTATTTGAATAATCAACTTACAATAAATTTTTACAACTGGGTCAGATCCCATAGATTTTTCACTTTACAGATTTTTCACGTAAAATTTTTTAATGTCATTACTGATTGTTATTTTTCACTTGATTGTGTGTCAAATTCTTATACAATACTAAAATAATAATTCATTATCTGCCGTCATAAATATTCTACACCATATTTAGTTGGATTTAAAATGAACCAAAAAATGTATTAATAATATTATTAATGTCTTCATCTAATTTCTTTTGCAAATTAATGCTAATAAACTACTTGTCGGAGCACACCTGCAGCTGTGGCAATGATTAAACAAACTCACTAAAAAAACCGACTTTCGCGGCATCTACCTTCGTAGCAGTTATAAAACTATAGCCCGCGGGACAAGATACCAAAATAGTGAATACACGTGGCTACAGATTATGCAGTTGGTTCGTAGTCTCGTGCTACAGGCAGAAAAATTTATAATAATTATTTCTAAACTGTAGAAAAAAATATTATATTATGACTCCACACGTATAGTTAAGTGTAGACTCCAATTAAATCACGCCACGTGAAGGTGACAAAAAATAAAATAAAATCTGTCCGGTAACACAAGAGAATATTCCTCCCTTGTTATTTAGGTGTTATTGTGTGTTATTCGAGTGTTATTAATGTGTTATTATGTTACTATAACACCATAAATATTCTCAGAACATACGAATAACATAAAATAACACCTGAATAACACGAGGGGAGTTTCCAAAGTGTACTCTATTTTTTTCCAAATAATTACATGCGATCATTCAAAATATTAATATTTACAAAAAAAATATTAATAAATTTCTCTAAAAAAACACAATTTTCTCTCTATTTGCAAATCAAACCACCTAAAATTTCATATTTATAATTATAAATTTTTGCATGAAAAAACAAATTTCCACTTTTAAAAATTAACAATATCAATATTTTCACGTCACACAACAAATCTCAGGGTTAAAAATGTAAATTTTAAAAAAGTAGACATAAAATCGAAAACTTTACTCACCGGCGAGCCGGGGGGAGGCCGAATGCCGGAGGATAGGAGTCATACAGACCGGAGGAGACCGTAGCCTTTACGGCGTCCGTGAAAACCTCCCGACCGCCGCCGAAAAAGTTTGGATAAACCGCCGGATCGCCGGTGCCCAGAGAAATGAGCTTCTTTGAAGGATTTACAGCAGCCAGCAGCTCCGCCATCACTCCTCTAATGGAAGACTTCACCTGTCGAACCAGAGGGTTGCATTCCTCCTCCTGCCCGGCGGACCTCCAGCCATGGCTCCTCCGCCGGCAGCGGCGGCGGCGGTTCCGGTGCTCCGCCCCATTGCGTTCTGTTGAAGAAAAACAAAAGGGTTTTTTAGAGTATTGCAGATGTGTATGTTTCCTGATTCGAAGTTGTGCTGGTGAGAACTGAGTTATCTCTGTTTTATAGTCAGAGGTGTATGACGATGTGGTGGTCCGTGGTTGGCTGTTCGGACTTGCTGATTTGGCATTGTGCATCTGGATGTACGAGGACATGGCGGTTGGTGGTTGGCCGTTCGGACGTGTGATTTCCGGACGTAACATTTTATTGTTTTAGTAGAGTGTATATTATGTGCAGACAAATATAAAATAATACTACCATAATACAATCAAAATATGAAGAAAATTTCTCGAATATAATTTAGTTGGAGTGACGATGCTGTTAGGGTACTGAAGTTCAGAAGAAAAGTGGTCCTTTTATAGCAATTTGAATGGCTCGAATCCAATGCCGAAATTTAAATATTAAATATTAACTTTTTATTTTAAAAGTCTAAATTTTTACTTTTTTAGATTTTTAAATGTGATTTAGTCGTGAATTTAACTTAAATCCACTCGAACGCTAAAAAAAAATTAAACGCTCAATTCAACGCTCAATTCAACTTTATTTTCTCGCTCCTTCTCTTTCCTGATTAAATAAATCTGATTGCAAGGCGAATCTATTCAGTCTTCACCTGCGAACTCCTCCACGAAAAATACATTCGAATTTATTGAATTTGATAAATTTTATTTAACGTCAACAAAAAAAAATAAAACACAACAATTATTGAAAATAATATTTAAACCTCCCTCAAAATTTTCATTCAAAGTTTTCATTAATTAATAAAGTTATGAGAGAATTTAAATATTTTATTTTTTAGTAGTCAACGAAAAGAGAAACTTTTTATATTAAATATTGCGATATTTTTTTGTTTAAAAATCACATCCGACATTGACTTCTATTTTATTTATTTTTATAATATTTATACGATTAATTATTATTAGTACTTTAATTTCTAAAGAATAAAATAAAATAAAATATATTAAAAATTTAAAATTCAAATATTAGATATATGTAAATACATAAATAATGAGTGATATAATACTTTTAAACACCTAAATATCATTGAATTTTAAAATTAATATCTCTAATTATTTATTTAATTAAAATAAATAATTATTTAATTTATCTTTTATATTTACATGTTACTATTAAATTAAATTAAATTAAATTAAATTAAATTAAATTAAATTAAATTAAATTAAATTAAATTAAATTAAATTAAATTAAATTAAATTAAATTAAATTAAATTAAATTAAATTAAATTAAATTAAATTAAATTAAATTAAATTAAATTAAATTAAATTAAATTAAATTAAATTAAGTCCGGAAGCTCGACAGCATTAGAACAAAATCACGTGGCATTAAGGAGTCGAGGACAAAGTTGGAGATTTGAGGATCGAGATGCAGTGCCTTCAAACCTACCCCTTGGTAGGTGGTAACATAAACAGATCCAAATGATGCATGAATAATAAGGTATTATATTTTAATAACTATATAATTATTTTTTTTTATTTTATAACAATTTTATTTTAGTTTTTTTTATTTTTATTTTGGGAGAAATAATTTTATTTTTTTATATAACTATATAAATATATTTTTTTATTTTATAACAATTCAAATGATGTGTGAATAATAAGGTTTTTTAAGACTTGTTCTGCTTTGAGAAGTGTTGTTGTTGCCACCTTTCTTTGCCCAATTCATCTTTTTTTTCTTGTTCTTGGATTTGCCACGCTGGAGCATAAGTGTCTCATCCTTCTTTGCGAACTTCTTGTACCTTCTATGAAATTCATGATTTAACAACGTCGTAGTCATTTCACATAGTTCGAGACCTTTTTTCCATGAATGAGTGTCTTCGTGAAGTTTTCGTATTCATCCGAAAGCGAATTCAACAGAAGGAGAGTCTTATCTTTAGCTCCAACCTGCTCATCCAAATTTAACAGATTTGTTAACAACTTTATGAAGTTATTTAAGTGTTCGTCAATAGTAACCCCGGCATCTTTCGAAATTTGTAAAGTCGGCACTTCATTTGGAGACGGTTATTAACACTCTTTGTGAGATATTTGTTCTCCAGGATCCTCGTTAGTTTTTCTGCATAAATCTTCATCATCACTCCATATTTGATCTCATGAGTCAAACAATTTCGGATCAAGCCATAAGCATTATGATTCATCTTCATCCAATCTTTTTCTGACATCATTTCTTGATGTTCATCACTATTCAGGACTTTCTTTAGATTTAAATAACACATCGCATTCATTACCTCACATCACCACATGTCAAAGTTCATTTTGTATTCAAATTTCGTCACATCGATTTTGACAAGAAGAGTAACCACCAAATGAATCAATTTTCCCACCGCCATATTGGACTTTGAAGAACCTGACATCGAGGTGTCATTTATTGTTGCCACTGTCAGAATCTCTTTCTAATTCTTTCTCTTATTTTGAAAAACTTTTTTTCCTGAAATTTCTTGTTTCAATTTGTAAACAAAATAATTATTTCATTCCACACAAAATCTATTGCACCGATCCTACCGCTGGACTGCAAGATTCACTTTATGTCTGTGCCCGCCGGACCACGCTCGTTGCCGTCGGAACCCCCATTGTCTTCCCTGCTTGTTTGATCGCTACACGCTACAATGCTGTCGATGCTCCTACTGCAATCTCTTCTGTCGCAGGCCAAATCTTCACGTCCAAGCCGTCGTCCTGCCACCGGTCTGCCACTGAACCTCCAAATTTGCCAGCCCCATGTGCTGCCGCTAGCCACAGAAGCTCCTGTTGTCGGATCTTCTTATCCTATTGCCGACCTATTTGAATCCAAACCTGAAGATCTAATATCACTTGTTACACGAAAACAATGCATAAACAAAAAAATTCACACAACAACAATCAAACACAAACAATTCACAACATTCAACGTTGAGTTGATTTACTTACATCCACGATGAGGAGATTCCACTAGTACCGAATGAGGAGGGAAAAAAAAAAAGTCGATGTCACAACTTCTCCACTTCTAGCCATACATCTCTCATAAACTTAAAGTCCCTTTTTACAGAGAAGAATTAGAGCACATAAATAAATAGAGCTAAAAGATCAAAACACCCATAATTATGATAAAAAATCATAACTATAACAACATACTGAAATAAAAGCCCTCTTCGACTCAACCGAAGAACAGATTCTCACAGGGTGATTACTCACACAACTAGGCTAAGCATTCAAAAGAATGGAGAAGATGGATGGGGGTAGGAATGAAATGTTTATGGGGGCCAAAATGTAAATTTTAAAATTTGGGGGGTCATAAAAGTTTGAAGTGGCATGAATGAAAGACTCCATGATTATAAAATGTTAACTTAGAAATGGAAATTTATCAAATATTTTATGTAATTATGGTCTTATGGACATGTCCAACATGGTGCCATGTTATACACTCCACGTGTATTTGCTCAGCTCCATCTTAGGGGAAAAATGTGAATACAAAGTAAGATAAACGGGACCCACCATAGAGATCTAGTCAAACACTAGTTTACTTTATTGGAGCAAAAATCAATGTTGAGCCGAAAGTGGGGATGTCTCAAAGCCATGACAAGTTGCTCCCTTTGGTATGCACGCCGACTGACATAATAGGCCGAATGAAGGAACAACTCTCCGACAGACGAACAAAGGAGGGGTTCGAAGACTAAGGTAAGCTACGGATGAGCTTGTTCGAGAGATACTCGTATGATTCTCACGTTGTTCGGCTTGCCGTTGCCGAATGAATGGTGTGTGCTGACGAACTAGAGCCATCATGATCGACCGATTAATCTCTTTTTAAATATATTTATAGATTTATATAGTATAAAAGACCTTAATACCCTTAAGTCTCTTTTAGAGAAAAGGGTTTCAGACGTAGTTGTGTATCCTAGGCATATTTTCTAACTATAAATAGGGGATCATTTTATGAATAAAGAGTTGAATGTTCTCATTCTATTGTTCACTTTCTCTTTATCTCCCACTCTCCTCTTTTCTATGCTCTGTTGCTTGGGCATGAATTTTTGGATATATTTGGATTCGACACATACATACCATTAGGGCTGTCAAAAAAGCGTGTTGTTTGCGAACAGTTCGTGTTTGGCTCGTCAATGAGATCGTGTTTGATTCGTTCGATAGTAAACGAGGCGAACATGAACAAATTTTTTTTGTTCGGTTAGTTAAACGAACCAATCACGAGACGAACATGAACAAATTGGCTCGTCAAATTTTTTTTGTTCGTGTTTGAATCTTTATTGTTCGAAATATAAAATAATTTAAAATAATTATATATATATATATATATATAATTTATGATATTTTA
>NW_018164496.1:2858496-2863026 GCF_001263595.1 Phalaenopsis equestris
ACTATATTAGTAATATACTAATATATATATATATATATATATTATATTTATATAATATAAGTTATACAATTAATATAATATATTATTTATATATATTAATATTAGGGATGTCAAACTGGCCCGTCGTTCACGAACAACTCGCGTTAGACTCGTTCGTTAAGAAACGAACACGAAAAGTGACTTCACGAATAATTTGAACACGAGTTTATTTCAAACAAACTAAATTTCAAACGAACCGAACACGAACACAAGCTCTGTTCGTTCGTGTTCGGTTCGTTTACACCCCTACATACCATCTAATTTCTATATATTTAATATCTAACACCTAAACTATCTTTTGCCCAAACATCTCATATCACAACTAATTTAATTTTTAATTAGCTTTTAGTAGTATTTTATATAAATTAAATTATATTTTTAATTATAAATTCTATTCGGCTTTCCACTCAATCCTATTTAATGCTTTATAATATTAATAGAACATTAATTTATTTTTTATGCATTTTAAAATATATTATTATTAAATAGTATTATAAACAAAGATACTTGTGGCGTATACATTTAAATATATTCATAATTCTAAGTATGATGGGTTTAAAAATATTAAAGAAATTTCATTTTATAATATCTAATAAAATAATTATAGTGTTAATAGTAAAATAATTGTACAATTGTTTCAAGTAATAATTTTTATATTATTTTGTAAGCATATGATCATCAATTTTATAGTAAAAATTTTAAAAATAAAAATAAATAATAAAAATTATAAAGCCTATTTTTTAAATTATTAATTTATGCCCCAATAAAATCAATAATATAAATGCATGATTTGGCTCCCTATGAAATTGATATGAAATATAATAAATATATATATAAATAAATATATATAAAAAAATATATATAATAAATTAAGAAGCTTGTAATATTGTTCAATTTAGCAAAGATAATGAAATATAAAATTTTATTTTGAATAATGTGCTATTTTTTTTGTAAATTAATTTATTTTTATAAAAAATTGCTCACCCTGAAAAAGTAGGATAATTAATCATGGGTACAATATAAAAGCCACCAAGCTTCTGGCAGAACCTGACATAGACTCCAATGTACATTGTCAAAGAAACCACTTCAATGGCTAATAAGGGCAAGAGATCTCGATAGCTATTGCTTCAAGTAGGAGGAGAATAAGGAGAGGACGATTTATATACATACCACTCAATGGCTATGTATTTGCATTACTAACAACAAAATTTCTATTCTTACATCTATGTTATCTTTCGTATGTATGAAAATGTGTATTTCATTTTTTGAAAGTAAAACAATAGAATTTTTCGTGATACACAAATTTTGAGTTCTATAAATATAAAAAGTGTGAATACCTAGAAATTGGTTGGTATGTATGTAAACTGCCCAAGTAAAAAAAAAAAACTAT
This sequence comes from Phalaenopsis equestris, assembly GCF_001263595.1. Classification (NCBI taxonomy): domain Eukaryota; kingdom Viridiplantae; phylum Streptophyta; class Magnoliopsida; order Asparagales; family Orchidaceae; genus Phalaenopsis; species Phalaenopsis equestris. The sequence goes on from NW_018164496.1 coordinate 2,859,926, forward strand.
TTTTATAAAATGATCTTTCAATTTTCACAAATTAATATTGTGAATAAATGACTTTTTTATATATATAAGATAATGGATTTAAAGAGTGGGAACAAGGGTATGCACCAATATTTTTGTATGATTGACAAATATCAACATAATTGACATCCTTTAAAGCACATATACCATCAGTACATTTTAACTTGAGGAGCTTCACCTAAAATTAGGAGGTGACCAAATTGCATTATCATTTGTAACATATGAAGTGCATGACAATGGAACAAGACAAAGTCCTCTGCTTCTTAGATCAGGCTTTGAGCCATCTCTTTCATTTGAAGTTGAAACCTGCATTCCAAGAAAATATTGTTGCCTAACACTTCAAAACTTTTAAGCTTTAGTTATGCGCAAAGTACTCTAAAATAAGAAAATATTGTTGCCTACCAAAGCATATAACAAATGGATGTGTCAAGAAATTTTAAGCGTGGCAAACAATGTCTTCTACATTGTACCGCTTTTGTGTTTCGTAAAAATTGATAATATTGACCCACTCTTGTTATGCAAATATTGGTTCTACAATGTTGAAATGCAACTTTAGAATCATGTCTAGTTAATTGGTAAGTAAATAGCTAGTATGGTTGCCACTATCCTTGCCATAAAATCCATATTGAATCTATAAGGCTGGATAAAAAAGAATTGGAGTCATACTGGAAGTTAGCTTTTATTTTTTGTGAGAAGTTATAATGGAGATAGTGATAACTACACCATGGAGTTACTGTGAAAATTGATGATGGTTTGTACACATATAATGATGCTTAACAAATATGCTTAATTGTTGTTAACATCAATGGCGTAAGAAGCATTGTTCTATACAAACTACATGGTCAAAAGGAAATCAACAAAAAGAAGAAACATTTGTGATGAAAAGTTTAAGTATTTAACAAAAAATTATTTAATTTTTGTAAATAAAATGTACAATGATATTATTATTCCCAGTAAAAAAAATGTACAAATACCTTTTATCTCCAAATGAAAATTTATTCATGATATTATGGGAGGAATAGGAAAAATAATATAACGTGCTCCCAATGATAATAGGGGAATGTCAAAGCTCTACACACATTGAACAATGAAATAAGAATCCCTAACATATAAGGTTTATAAGACCATTAAACGCCTTTAAGAGATATGGGTTAAGGAATGTTATGAACTTAATACAAAAGATTGGGAAACTAAGAAGAGGATAAATCAATGGAAGATTTGGTTTTGATGAGGCCTAAATGCATTAGAAAGGGCAATCATCTTCTAAAGCATTTCAATGAACTTCATCTATGTGAAATCCTTGTTGTTGCAATATTTTACTACAAAATTTTCTAAATAAATGTTTAAACAAATCTACAGAGGTGCTCTTTATAGAGGTGCGCTTCTAAAGCATTTCAATGTAATAGAGGTGCTCTTTATTATGCATGGTTTAACTCTTCAAATAATGACTAAGCATTTTAATAGTGATTTGGTGGAAATTGTGCTTATTATTTTATTGTCAATATAAAATAAATAATGAAAGTGGAGTATCACAAATAATTATTCTAATTATGATTTTTAATAGACATGGAAGCTAATGTCAAGGTTATTGTAAGAAGCCAATTTACCATACCCATGGTACTAAATATGCATAAATTAGATAAATGTAATAATGACTAACTATGTTTGAGTTAAGAATTATTATTGAGCATTAAGATACTAAGGATATGTTGTTGGAGGTGGAAGAAAAAATGAATCTATTACTCAAAAAACATTTTAGCTACAAAAAAGTTGTCTGACAACCTAGAAATTATGACACTTCAAATATTGGTCGACTTTGAAATTAAAGTAAACATATCAAATTTTGAAGAAAGAACAATTCAACCAAAATCATCAATTAGTTGTGCATAATTGACTAAATTCTTAACAACAATATGTCCAAAGAATGTATGTCAAGTTAGTAGTAATTAAAGTATGGAACACTATCATTAGGGTGAAAAGTAAGAAGTAAACTTACAATCAAGAAGACCAAAGCAAGATAACCACTTTGCAAATAAATGAAGGACGATTTGTAGCAAAAATACTTAATATATTTTTATTATCAAGATGCATATTTTGAATATTTAAAATCTTCAATAAAAAGATCCGACTATGACAAAATATGTCACTAATTTCACATAGCTTATGCTAAAATACAAACTTAATGAGCCAAAAAGAATAATAAAGTATTATTTCCTGGAGAGTTGCACACTTCCATTATGATTATCATAGCATTAGAAGTATTTCTCAAGTGGAAAAACTATTCATAGTGATTAAAGGTTGTAATTTAAGCAAAATAACCAAAACTATTCTCCAATTTAAATTTTATTTTGTGTTACAATTTTGGTCATATTGAATCAAACTATCCCAGTTACAAGAAAATTTTCCTTCTTAAATAATTCACAAAGAATTTGATGAAAAATGTAAGAAATGGAGTGAATAGTAACTTTATGTAGAAGATGGACAATTGTTGGTTTCTAGTTGAATCTAGAATACCAATCATGACAAAGAATATGAGTAGCTTTGCCAAAAATGTTCCATAATCAATGCACAAACCATAGTAAAGTTTAATTAGGTTTTTGAATTTGAAAATGGGGTGGTCAATGTGGGAATTGGAGTCAACTGGTTCATTTTATCACATTTTTCATTAGGAAACTAAACAAATCTTTAAGAAAATATTTTGCCTACAATAAAATATTTTTTGCATTGTGTGAGTTCTAAATAATTAAAGTCACAACATATTGGCTAATGAGTTTTTTCTTAAGATCATGAGGCATTTGAATAACTCTATTATCCAAATAAATTAAAGGTAAGGGATGCACTAGGGTTTAATACATTTTTTTTAACTCTATTATCCAAATAAATTAAAGGTAAGGGATGCCACTAGGGTTTAATACATTTTTTTTTTATTTTTTCACAATATTTTTAATTATAAATTGAGCTACTTAATCATCTACCAATCATACTAATTATGTGGAAATTTTTATTGCATTCATTATAATCCAAATTATATGAATTTGAAATACTAAATTATATATATATATATATATATGGTCATGTACCTA
>NW_018164496.1:2863119-2864539 GCF_001263595.1 Phalaenopsis equestris
GTGTGTGTGTGTGTGTGTGTGTGTGTGTGTGTGTCAGTGAGACAAGGAGAAAATGCTAGTTTGGGAAGATAGCTCAAAGCGACTATCATGTAAGAAATGGTAATCTATTTGGGTGCAACAATCTATGCCTCTCAAGATATATCTCTTCCTTGGCTTTATGTTGTTAGTTTTTCTTTGTATCTTGATAGAGGTATTGCTACAAACATAGTATAAATAAATCACTTGCTCTAATACAAGAAAATTTACATTAGATTTTATTGACAATAGATAAGGATAGTTATTTTAAATATTCTTGTGTTTGTTGCTTTTCAAAAGACACAAGGATGTGGCATGGGCTTATATTTACAATTATTGGTATTGGATATTAGACTAACAACAACATGAATTTTGTCAACAGTCTTCCCCACACATAACAAATTAAAAATTCTATAATAACTGTTATTTATTGAATTTCCATTATGGCTCACTTAGTTCTTTAGCGAGAAAAAATAAATCTTGAAGTGATCCACACCACCAATTTATTGAGATGTAGCACATCTTAACAACATTCCTCATATGGTTACATTTGATCTTTATGTTAAATTTAAATGTCATTTCTAAAAATAAACTAGGGAGAGATAATGTGAACTAAACAACAATACAATTAGTTCGGCTCATCATCAAACATATAGCTATATCTTGGGGAATTTATTATGGTGTTTTGTTCGCTAAAGAAACTAAATAAAAATGTTAAACTTGTTATTTCTAAAGAGAGTAGTTTAGTATGTATTCACTATGAATGTGAATGTTCTTCACGTGGCTCTTAGGCATACTCAAGCAAGACCATGGTTTTAAAAACTAGACTAGATTGACCAATCTAATAATTTAAACCATAAACTTGTCATCCAACTAGTTTATTCTATTTCAAATATTGTTACTACAAAGAACTTGTCAAAACTAGATTTGGATAGGGGTTATTTCGAAGAACTAGGGAACCAAATAAATTTTAATAAATAGGTAAGTTCTAATTTTGATTAGTTTTGGCTTTCTATTTTCAATCCAATGGCTAAAAATAAAAGTTTTTTTTTAATTGGAAATAAAGAAAATAATTAAAATTCATATCCCAAAATATTGATTTAGAATTATATTTGAAATACTTGAGACTCAAGTGATATATATATATATATATTAAAGAATGGTCGGAGGCTATTATACGAGCTCCCATCCACCCTCATGGGCCTAACTATTCTAGGACCGCCTTCACTACGTGCAAACTAGCCAGAGAGGGATTCGTACCCGTGACCTGAATAACTATTCTAGGACCGCCTTCACTACGTGCAAACTGGCCAGAGAGGGATTCGCACCCGTGACCTGAAGGAACTTACAGCCTTTAAAGAGGTTGTTCTACCAACAGGTCAAGGCTAGCGGCACACACACACAC
>NW_018164496.1:2864817-2865765 GCF_001263595.1 Phalaenopsis equestris
GTTGACCAGAGCTCAATAGATAGGGGGTTAGTCCCATGATTGTTTACCTCTCCCCCTCGCCTTGGTTCTAGGGAGGGAGTTCAGAAACAAACAGTTTGGTAGGCTACCTCCCAAAACTAGCACTGTAACATCCTGTAAACCTTTTGGTTCAAGCATTACTTTGTTCTTCTTCTTAGCGTTTTGTACCTGCCATTCATCTTCCAAAGCTTGTTCATCTTCAATGAGGAACCCACCATGAGAGTTATGCAGATCCATAATTTGCTGAGTAGGTGCAAGTTGTTGTGCACTTTGATTGTGAAGTTCCTCCAAGAAATGAGTACCCTCTTTGGAAATAATTTTATCTCTAGCAATTGGTAATTCCACCACAATCAAAGAATCATCTGCTACAATCAAGTGATTAGTAACAGTGTGAGAAAGGTCATGTGGAACTAGTTGGTGAGGAGCAGAATGATGAGATACAATGTCATTCAACATTGGTGGGAGCTCATCTATTGCAGTAGGAACATTAGGAGTATCATTTCCTTCTTCTTTAGCAATTTGTGGTTCAATTGGGGGTTGATTAGTGAGGGATTGCCTCTAAGGGCAATTGGATCAGGGACAATAACCTCTTTAGATGTTGTTTCCACCATTTCAGCATGTGGAATAGATGGTTCTTGAGCAATTTGGTGAGGCACATTATTCAATTAGTGACTATTGCTCGGAATAAAGGTCCTTAATTTTGGATGTACATGATAGCAAAGTTTTTGAGAGTGATCGAACAACCGAAAACTAGTGCAATAAATAGGTTGTTGTTCAATTAGATCTTTCTGTCAGTAACCGTTATGAGATCCTATCCAAGTCTCTTGAGGAGCAGGACTAATAATATACATTTCAACAAGAACTCTGACACCAAACAACCTTGACAAGTTAACTATTAAGGAATCCACTTTCAATGTTCTTCCAAAGATA
>NW_018164496.1:2865865-2868814 GCF_001263595.1 Phalaenopsis equestris
AAGAATTCGAGTACCACACCCTACACTCGGGGGGACTCGAACCCTGGACTAGAGGGAACTTACAATTGACAAGCATATGCCCGACCAACTGGCCTGAGTACGTGGCGCGCGCGCACACACACACACATACATACATACATACATACTATTTTCATTTGTCAATTGTTGATGGAAACATTATAGAGCATTTGTGCATGCACTTGAATCTGGCATTGTTCTCTTATTTTCAGATTGAAAGGGAGAGAAACTTACTGAATTTTAAGTTAGCTGAATTTGATGCTCTAATTCGGAATCCCTATGCAATACGAAGCTCTGGTCCTACTGCTGTAAAGCAATTCTCTGTTAGTACCAACGCTTCAACAGTCAGTCCAATGAGCAATGTACCGCCTACATTTTCAAGTTTTAGTCAGCTTGGAACGTCAACTAGTGTTGCACCTATCATGAGGTATGCTATTTTCTGCCTCAAACTGATACAAAATCAACAATCAAGATAGAAAGGCCATATTGTCTGATTGTTTACTGATATTTGTGTTCAGTTTTGGAGGCCAGATATCAGGAATTCAGTCAAATAGTGTTTTTGGGCAGTCAAGTTTTCCTAAAAGTACTAGTCCAATTGCAGGTGGATCTGAGATGAAATTTGGTGATTCTGGTAAGAAGTTGATCATTTTTTATGGTTTTTGAAATAGATAACCAATATTGTTTACTTTTACATCTTCCAAAATATTCATTCTGAAACAATAATCTATTTATTGTATCAATAAAATAAAAATTGTCATTAAGTAGCTAAATCCCTAGGTCCTTTGTAATAAAACCAGAAGGTTTCTTTTAAATCTTTGAAATATTATGGAACTATTAGTGCAAAATTTTTTTGAGACTCAATTTCGTACTGTTCAGAATTGCTGGCTCTCTTATTGGCTGATCATTGTGGTTCTCCGTTTGTTTTAGAGGCTTACTTGGAGTTCATGGTGATTACTCGCTATCTATTAAAATTTTGAAAGACTAGCACATTAAGTTCTCAACCACAAGGTTGGACAAGCACGACCAAAAGCAGGTTTTAACTTCTAAGGTTTGGAAGAAATTAGATTTAAACTGAAATAAGTAAAATGGATTTTATTGAACTTGAATCGGTAACTTTGGTCGCATTATATGACTGAAATGAAATGAAAAACAATCTCTGTTTTCTTAATGTTTTGGATAAGGATAAAAATTACTCCGATGAGATGGGAAGGGAAGACTCGAGATAATTTATCCTAGAAATTGTCTAGTTTGATTTCTCTGAATTAGATTAGTATCTAATGCGGATTTTTATTGAATTAGAATGAGTGGCAAATGAGAATTTACTAAGGTAACTCAAAAAATAGGAAAGGAGATGCTGGTTGTTTGTTGACATTCTGATTGAAGATTTAATTCTCTTTCTTACAGTGGTAGATTTTAGAGCTGTGTGGTTTTCTCAAAATTTTCATTGTGCTTCACAGCCAATAAAACTTCATCTTTGTGGCTCTCTTTATGCTTGTTTGTTTCTGAAGGGTGGATCAAAATTGCGTTGTCCAAATCTTGGTAATGAAAGAAGCTCATTTGTTATAATGTTTTTGTTGTATTTCTTCTAAAGCAAAATAAAATTTATTATTAATCAAGGAAAATAGTACAACAAAAAGTAATAACAAAGCATTAGAAACCTCAGGTTTTATGAATTTAAACTCAATCTTTTGTCAATAGTTGTTAGATGTAAAACCAATCCAAATTTCTTCTTTTATAGTGGGAGAAAAATCTAATTCGACCAAAACCCGAGTCATTGGTTGCCTAGATAACCTACTAATAGTAGTATATAATTGAAATCATTTGTCAAAAATTGAACTAGGGTAGATTTTTTGAAATAGCGAATTCATAGATGCGGCGAAACAACCCAAATTGGACTGCAAGGAGGTTCCATAGAACAAATAATTCATATTGAATCCACCTGTATATCATGTTCTCCGAGAGAAATGTTTTGAGTTATCATATTTTTATAATACTTTGTAAAAACGTAATGAGAGTCGATGAGTCCCACATTATAACTTCCAGCCATGTGTAGATTGACCCTGGATCTATGAATAATCTTCAAATTGGGATGACCCCATGAAACTTGCCAACCGAGGAGAGGGAATCCTCCTCAAATTAAAATATCGCAGGTTCACCATTTTTTCTTCCCGCTTTTCTTATGAAGTTAATAGCACTACCATTGGAGAGGGATTCATGAAAATTTTGCGGAAAGAGGACGTTAGTAGTACCCGAGCTTCCACCCGACACCGCATTCACATAGAATCGCACCATAGCGAAAGTCGGAGATCAGTATCTCCATTAAATCACCTCCAAACCAAAAATCCTAGCAGAGCTGTGTGCCTCGATTCTTTGTTATTAATTGGCGGATGTTTTTAGGTTGTATTTTGGTTGTATTACTAGCGCGACAGGTGTTATCTTAGCAGTTATTTTGGTCGGATTGTACTCTAGGTAGTAACATGGGTTATCTTGGAGGCATTCTACGAGTTTAATGTTGTGGTATTCCTCATTTTCGTGGGTGTTGTTGTGGTACTTGGTGTTATTCCTCGGCGACTCCCTCACACATGCGGTGTTATTTCGCCTTTCTTCTAGGGAGTTATTCGAGGTTGTACTTAGGTGTTATTTGGCTTTCGGCTGGTAGTATCAAGGTGATCCAATGCAGTTTCTTCCCCACCCCTTCCCCCGGAGTATTTCTATTGTTTTTGCAAGCTTTTTTGGTCAAATTTTTGGGATATTTTTGTATTTTTTGGCCTTTTTAAGTGTGTTATATACCTTGTGAGTGGGTTTATTGCCCACTCACTAAAAGTTATCAAAGAATTCGTTGAGTGGGTTCATTGCCCACTCACTAAAAGTTATCAATGAATTCGTTTTCGAGCTTTCATTTAAACTATATATACATATATATATATATAT